>NW_020954740.1:2194580-2259825 GCF_900497805.2 Vombatus ursinus
CTTCCTTCCTTCCTTCCTTCCTTCCTTCCTTCCTTCCTTCCTTCTTTCTTTCTTTTTTCACTATAATATGTCTTCTTTTCTGTACCATCATTTCTGCAAATTAATTTCCTAATAAGACTTCTCATCTGAGTTCTGGAGTGACTCCGGGCTAAATGGATGCTAACTAGTCAATCCCAGGCTCTCATCTTCTGTATCTAGAGAGGGCCTGGATAAGTCAACCTGCCAAGCCGCGAAGCTCTGCTCCTATCTAATTATTTGTAATTTGGCACTTATACCACTTGGGGCAGCTATGTGGTACAGTGCACTGTGTTTGGAATAAGGAAGACTCATCTTCCTGAGTTCAAATTTGGCCTCAGGCACTTTCTAACTGTGTGACTTTGGGCAAGTCACAACTCTGTTTGCCTTAGTTCTTCATCTGTCAAATGAGTTGGAGAAGGAAATGGCAAACCCCTCCAGTATATTTGTCAAGAAGACCCCAAATGGGGTCACACAGAGTCAGACACAACTGAAGTGACTGAATGACAACAACAACTTATACCACTTCTTTAAGAACTTGTCTTCCCAATACTACAAAATAGGAGTGGACCTCTGCATATAAAAACAATATCCTAGTACTACATGTGAGGGTAGACTTGATGACCTTTTCTGCCTGCCACATGTATTTCAAGTGCAAGGGAGTTGATCAGTGGAGCCCCTGATCAATTTGATGATTATCTGAATCAGCCTGCTAAGATTACAGGGCAAGGCCCTTTGTTTGGATATAGTCAAAGGGTACCTCCCTATGTTCCATAGGAAATTTATGATGATTGTTTGGCTGTGAATGAAAGGGTCACACTTCTTGAAGAAGCCATCTCCATCAGTAGTATATCAAAATGATCAGTTGAATCAGTTTGACTTTGTTATCTTTCACTACTTCTGTCTCTCTCTGTTTCTGTCTCTATCTCTCCATCTCAGTGCTTCTTTCTCTTTCCCTCCCTTCTCTTTATCTGTCTCTCTTTACCTCCATCCTTCTGCCCCACTCCATCTATCTGTCTGTCTGTCTCTGTTGCATTCTCTCCATCTCTCTGTCCTTTTCTGTTTCTTTCTCTTTTTCTATCTGTTTGTCTCTGTATCTCTCTTTCCTTCTCCCTCTCTGTTCATACCCTAAAACCCCTTTACCCTCTCAGACTTCTAGACTGGAGTTCAACAAAGCAGATGGCTGTTCTTGCTTGGGGATTGGGGCGGTTAGAACTTGTTCAGTTTCCTAATCTTTGGAGCAGTTGTACTTCAGTAGAAATTCATGTCAGAGAGAGAAGTACACTGAAATACAAAATAGGGACAGTGATACTGATACCCAACCTTCTGTGTAGAGGAGAATAAATTTTTTAACATAATTTTTGTAACACAATTCAGTTATCTACCCTTCTAGCCAGAGAAGGTAGATATCTTGAGCAGCACCAATTTTGGGAATTGCCTTGTGAGTAATTTTGAGTTAGTGAGTTCTTAAATTCCAGAATTTGGTAATTAGATGTTCTAGAGAGATAAGAGCATTTCCTGATGCAGCATGCTTCTGAGAGGAGAAGATGGTCCAAAGAGTTCTTGCTCAGTATGGAGAATAAAGCCTGTGAGTTACTTAAACAGCATAGATCTCATGGGAAATCAGTAATACCCAAAGTATATTTTTTTCCCTTAGAGAAAGAATCTAAACCACAGAGAACTACTTTAGGTCTTGGTAAAACTAGAGGTAGCTAGATGGCTCAGTGAATAGAGTACTGAGTCTGGAGTCAGCTTCAGACATTTACTAGCTGTGTATCCCTGGGCAAGTCACTTAACCTCTGTTTGCCTTGAACTACTGAAGAAGGAAATGACAAACCACTCCAGTATTTTTGCCAAGAAAATCCCATGGACATGAAGAGTTGAACATGACTGAATAACAACAACAAAATTATAAGGCTTTGTGGGAAAGAGGGAGTCATTGGAATGTCAAAGCGTTGCCCTGTGGAAAAATCTAAGTTTAGTTCCCTTATGGAGATAGGCCCATCTATAAAAAGGGTGCTTGATAGCTTGAATGTTTTATATGTTTTTGTATCTGAATGTCCTTTGTATCTTGTGCATTTTTGTTTTTGTTTTGTGTGTTTGTGTGTGTGTGTGTGTGTGTGTGTGTGCGCGTGAAATAAAAGCTGTTCTGTATGCCAAATGCATTGGGTACTTTTTTTTTTTGCAAGGCAATCAGGGTTAAGTGACTTACCCAGGGTCACACAGCTGGTAAGTGTCAAGTATCATAGACCAGATTTGAATTCAGGTCCTCCTGATTCCAGGTCTGGTGCTCTATCCACTACACCACCTACCTGCCTCAACATCTGGTACATTTAATTCTTATAAGGTATCTATGGACCCTATTATCCACATTTGAGGAGACCTACACAAAAGCTATATCATGTATAAATGAGAAAATTCTTCTGGAGCACCTCCAGATGGGGACAATAATCACAAGAGAAACTAATTGTCTTAGGGTCAGGTCTCTGAAATTGCATTCAGTCTGTGTGAGCCCAGAATCTTATGGGTGCTGGCTCATATTATCCAAGGATGTATTCCAGAATAGGGGTGTCCCATACCACAGTAGAAAGGTACTCAATGTACAGTTTGAATTAGGTATGGGACAGGTGTTTATTTCCTACACACAGAAGACATACTCAAGCCCCAAAAGAGCACATTGATAGAAAGACTCAAAACAGGATTAAGTAACTTAACTTAGAGTTAGTTATTTTCTCCCAGGAGGCTGTTAATTAAAACTTACCATCAAATCATTTATGGGACTGCAAAGTAGACAGTTAACCTTAGAGCTTCCCTGTCTTCCACATGGTAGATGTCTTCTGGCAAGCTGGGCCATGGCTTGGATTTATTCTCTTATTGGTAATCATCTGTTCCAAGAACACAGGAATAATTGCCTGGAAGTCCCTTTTCCATCACTAACCTCATAATTTGACCTGTAAGCCTAGACACTACCATTTTGGGACTGATGATCAGGAAAGATCCAAACACAAAAGAGTCATTCTAAAGCCCAGGATCAGGTTTGCCTAAAAGAGACAAAAAAGACTTTAGCTGTTATATCCTTGTGTTTGCATGGCATCCAGCTTGGGGTATGAGTTGAACTTTGCTTTGCTTCCTTTTGGGGAAGTCTAAGAGTTACATGATATCACCTGAAGCATTGAAGAAAGATTGGGACAGTGACAGAATCACTTTTTTTTAAGATCCACTGAGTTTTCCCTTTTTACTTAGCAGCTAACAAGGCAATTATGTTGTCATTTCAATGTGTCAAGAGACCCCATTGCTGAATTAGGCACAAGTGCTCAGCCATCAGTAAGAAGAGTAACTCTGTACATCTTTTCAACCTTTGATCATATAAGGAAATTGAATCACAGATAACCATTTTTCTTTCAGTTCTTAGTTTCCCAGTTTCCCATGCCTTTGTGACTTCACTTCATACTCTCTGACATCATGGTTTCAGAATTATCTCATAATGGTGTCATACTACCCAATTGCCTTTTTCCAAGAAAAGACTTATTGGGAAGTATAGTTATTATGTAATCTCTTACATACATCCTGTTTTTCAAAAGACGAACAGGTCATTGTCACAGCCTCACTGCTTCAGTGTTTAACTGTGTTCCTGATTCAGTGATGGTGGTCTTGTCTTGCTATTTAAATGTTAGATGATGTTGCTACCATTTTGTAATTAACTGACAGAAGAATTCAATGTGCTAGTGGTACTTACCAATTGTAAAAGGTGATCGGACAGCACTGCAGCTTGGCCTTCCTTCCTTTTTGGCATTGCAAAAAGTTGTGGTCAGATCTTTCTGTCCAGTTTCTTGGTTGCTATACTATACCCATTGTCCTTATTCAAATGGGTGTTGTTGGCAAACATGCATGGTGGGTGCCTTGTGCATTTTTTTAGATGCAAGGAAGGTTTGCTTGGGAACAGATTCATACCTAGCTTATACTTAACTCAGCCTCTAAGCTAGTGCACAGTACTGTGTCTGATGATTCAATTTAATTAACATTTATTGAGCACTGCAGGAGCCTGACCCTGTTTTCTTTTTAAACAATGGGATGGGGGCACCTGGAAATTGTGTGTTCACTTGAGAATAGGCAATTGTATTTAGAGCAAGGCATAGTACAAACATGAACCAGTGCCAAGCAGGTAGAAAAAATGAGTGGAAGGGAAATGAAGAGACCTTAAATGAGCAGGCAAATAAGTTGCAATCAGCATTAAACACAAAAACAAAAGCAAAAAAAAAACCCAACGAGGTGAAAATGCTGTGCTTGTGTAAGTGTACCCAATGTACTGAGCCCTCTTCTCTCCTGAATTCATAGCCAACATGGAAAGGTAGCACAGTGGAATGGAACAAACACTGGGCCATGAGTCGGTAATTAGGTAACTGACCTTGGGAAAATTACTTCATGTGGTTAGGTCTCAATTTCCTCACACAAAAAGCAAAAGAACATAGATTTTATGGGTTTCCATGTACACTCACATCTCTAAAATTCTGTAATTTTAGGGTCTATTAAGGACATTTATAATAATAATCATAATAGTTAGCATTTACATAGTGCCAAGGGACAGTTAGATGGCACAGTGAATAGAGTGCCAGGCCTGGAGTTAGGAAGACTCATCTTTCTGAGTTTAAATCTGGCCTCAGACACTTCCTAGCTGTGTGATCCTGGACAAGTCACTGTTTGCCTCAGTTTCCTCATCTGGAAAATAAGCTGGAGAAGGAAATGGCAAACCACTCTAGTATCTTTGCCAAAAAAAACTGCAAAAGGGGTCATGAAGGATTGGACATAATTGAAAAAGTGACTGAATAACAACATATAGTGCCTACTCTGTGCTAAATGCTTTACAAATATTATTTCATTTGATGCTCACAAGATCCCTAGGGCAGCTAGGTGGCGCAGTGGATAGAGCACTGGCCCTGAAGTCAGGAGGACCTGAGTTCAAATTTGGCCTCAGAGCAAACACTTGACACTTACTAGCTGTGTGACCCTGGGTAAGTCACTTAACCCCAATTGCCAAAAAAAAAAAAAAGATCCCTGTGAGGTAGATCCTATTATCCACACTTTATAATTCAGGAAATTGAGGCAAAGATTGTGCCCAAGATCACACAGTTAGTTAGTGTTTGAGATCAGCTTTGAGCTCAGGTCTTCCTGGCTCCAGGTCTAGAACCACTCACCAGTGGTTCACCTCATCCTGACTCAGGGTCCCCTCAGAGTCTTTCAACTATGTTCCAAGACTGTCCATGGTTCCATTGAGATTGTTTATCTCACTGTTGCTTCCCCAACTTTTAGTGTTCCAGATCAGACTTATAATAACTCTAGAGTCAGAGAATTTATGGAATGTTAAAAGTGAAGACTTTCTACACCATGTTGTGCTGATAAATGTTTAATAAATAGAGTCCTAGAAAATAAAACATGCATGCACAACACTTTAAAGTCAAATTCTAGGCAATCAATAAAACTATAAATCAATCCCTGATTTGAAACATTTGCTTACTTCCATGGTATAAATATTCATGCTGGAAATTTAAATATAAGACTCTCACAAATTGGTATGAGTTGACTTTAATATACATTTGGTCTACAATAGCCCCCTTTTTTTATAGATGACAAGATGAGGCTCTGGGTACTTAAATGATATGGATTATGCATGTTATCCTCAATTTGGATTGCGCAGGCCTTGTGCTTCACAGCACTGTTAGAGAATTCCAACTTTATGGGAAAATTCTACTTATTCCTGAAACCATTGTATCTAGTCCTTTTCACAGTATATACCCTTGCTACCACTATAAGGTTTTCCTAGGGGCTGAGTTCCATAAACATGCTCATGTCTTTTTAAGGATGTTCCTTGGAACTACCTCAGAACCTGTCCCAAGAACAAAAGCAATGCTAATAAAATTTTGAATAATAATTCATTTAAAACAACCAACGCCTATGCAATATACTAATCTTTATAGACACTTTTGAAATTGTAAAATGGACAATAGCAGTTTGGCAAAATATCTTACCAAAAACAAAACAAAACAAAGACAAAAACATTAAGAAAACAGAGGACATGTCACCCCTTAGGGAGTTGTGGAAAGATTAAAACTTCTGCATCAAAAAGGAGAAAGACAATTGGCAGAAGTTATCACAGCACATTTAAAAATATGATAAAAACTTAGAAAATATTTTTGGAACAAGATACCATTACTTCAGATAGATAGAAGATGCCATTGGATTTGTCGAATATAAATGAAAGTTGTTTTTCTTCCAAAATGAAATGGCTAAGATCCCAAAATGGACACAATGGCCTCTCCAAGAGATCTGCAGGAAAGCTAACAATATGTTATGGATTTGTTTGTGGAAATGGAATGGACATGATGGCAGTTCTGGAACAAGTCACTAACACCATAAATTGCAGAACGGTTATTCTAAAGGATTTCAAACTTAATAATCACTAACGCAGATTATTAATAATGCAGATTATTCAAGATAATGGTAGAAACTTTGCAACATACCACTATAAACTATAAAAATTTAACACTTACTGAATATCTATCGAGACATAACCTTATCATTAGAATTATTCAGCAGAAGCTTGCTACTTTCATGAACTGACAGACAACTCCTCATGATATAAAGAAAGACTTCAAAAATAAACCATTCTGGAACCAGACCATAATCACAGACCAACTGTGAAAGTTCTAGCCCACAACTGTCTGGACATGAAATTTATCCTTAAAATCTTAAGAATAATGTTTCAAAAAAGATTTTGCCATACTGAAAACTCATAGTCTCCAAACTATATGGAAAAAAAAAGTTTTCAAAATATAGAGACAATATGGGAATACGATAAGATTAATGGCATCTTCATTGTTCTGTCTACTACCAGAGTTGTATCAATGATGTTTTCAGTGAGAGTACAGAAGTGTACAGGCTAATAGTTTTATTCAATTACAAGACATACTTATTTTATCACTCTACACAATAACCTGTAGACCATTAAGTAAGCAAAATTATTAACTGGATAGCAACTTTTCTACTCAAATTCTATCAAACAAGGAAAAACAATGTAGCAACAATAACATTAATAATGCCAATTATAACACTATCTTGCTTGTAGTGGCAGCATACACAATTTTCAAATACTCCATTGTACCTTTGATTTCATTATTTTGGATGTTCTTCCTTTAAGGCAGAGGCAGATCACAACCCATCCATGCTTGTCTATCCTACTCTATATCTTTCCACAAGTACTTGCCTTCCTCACTTTCTCCTGACATTGTGAGAGTGTCAGTAGAACAATTGGGAAGTCCATTTATTAACCCTCAAAATATGACTAGCTTATCCTCTCTTATGTGTTAAGCCAATGGCATCTTTTACTTTTGCTTTTCCATAAGGATAAGATTATTGAATTTTCTTAACTCCACTCCATGGAAAGTAAGGTATAAGATGCCAATCTATTAAGGTCAATCATAGTCTAAATGTGAAAGATTCTTTTACCTGGAATAATGTTGCACAAGAAACTTGAGGAAATTTTGCTATATCTCAGGGGTTTTCTATAAATTATCAAACGAGTTCAGAATATCATTTGAAAGATATGAGCAAGCATGGCATTCTAACACACCTCCTAGGAGCAAAGATAAGTCTAACCTTTGTCAGAGAAGGGAGATCTGGAGGAGTGTCATCTTTTTTATGAGCAAATTGGAACAAAAAGACACAGGCTACAGAAAGCCCAGAGAAAAAGTTGGCTTTTTCCTTAATTTTCTCTCTGAGTGCCTATCTGTCAATAGGTACTCTAATATAATTTGCTATCTCATTATCCAAACATTTCTAGTATATTAAATTCTGTCTTAGCTGCAAAGAGACTAGAGAGAGTTGTAAATGTAAAATTAGGTAAAGATCCCAATCTCTGAATAGATGTTAGGGATTTCCCTAATTGGGGGCTCACAGTAAATGCGACTAAACTTTTACCTTTTCAACTAAAATAATCTCCCTAAAGCCAAAGAGAAAAGAACCATGTGGACTTGAAAAGTCATTATATTGTCTCCTAAGCTTAAAATGAGTTAATGATTGTAACAAGGTGTTGCATTTTTTCAAAACCCCTCTTTGTTGTAGCCTGCTTACATACACTATGTGGCTTTCCCTTGCCCTCTCTGTGATATTAATTTTTAGCTCTATGAAGATAGTTGTGTTCATGTCTTATAGCCATACAACAATGCTGATAAAATGGTAGTTTTGAAAAGTATTGCTGGGACATTTCCAGTTGTTATGATCTATATCTGGCCACTGGATGGTTCTCAAGAACAAAGGACAAACCACTACCTGTGAGTAGTCCGAGCTGCCCTAATTGGGACCCAACCGGCCAGTTCCAGTCATGTAACTCTTCTCCTTCCTTCCTCTCTTCTCTCTTCCCCTCCCTTCTCCTCTCCTTTTCTCTCCTCTCCTCATGGTTGCATCATGCCCCTCCCTGAGGCTGCTCTGCCCAAAGGAAGGTAAATTTTGATGGCTGAAACCTACCTTGATATCTTGGGTTTTACTGGCTAGATTTCTTTCTTAAAGACCATGTTTTAAACCCAATTTACTCTGATTCTCATTGATTGGCCAATAATATGTCCCTGCCCAAGCACCACTTCATGGTTATTTTTTGGACCCTGAGTGAATATAAGTGAATATAATAGTAATTGTTTCTCTTTTGGTCAGAAACCCTAAGGGTCTTCCCCTCCCACTTTGATTTTTTTTTTTTTTTGGATTAGAGTGGCCATTCCTTGGCACACTTCCTAAACAGTCCTAATCACTGAATGGGTATTGCCTGAGTCAAAGTGAGAACTCAGAAAGACCTTAGGTTAAAGAGGCCAAGATCTCCCATTGCATCCTGGGCCATCTCCAGTTGTCCTGATCTATATCTGGCCATTGGACCCAAATGGCTCTGAAGGAGAAAGTGAGGCTGGTGACTTTGCATAGCCCTCCTTCACTTAAATCCAATTCATTTGTAAGTCATGGCAACATCTTCCTGATGTCATGATCCTCTTTGAGAATGAAGGCCAAACCACAACAACGGCTTTCCCTTGCCCTCTCTGTGATATTAAATTTTAGCTCTATAAAGATAGCTGTGTTCCATGTCTTATAGCCATATAACAATGCTAATAAAAAAAGACAAGTGTTTATTTTTGGAAATAGCTTATGATCATTATGAGAACTTTGCAGTTTCCAGAAGGAAATCTAGCCCATTCTCTTCCGGCTTAATTTTGGGTCAAACTCATTGTCTATTTCTATTCTCTGTCCCATTTTTGTAAATTGATACACAAATATAGGTTTTATATTACAGTGAAAAGTACTAGACATAGAAAATCATTAGCTCTGAGATCTCCATTTCTGCCATTTAATATATGCATTATAATAATAGTAAACAACACTTAAATCATACTTTAAGGTTTGCAAAGTGCTTTACATATATTACCTTATTTGACCTTCGTAACAACTCTGGGAGGAAGGTAATATTATCCTCATCTTACAGATGAAGAACTGAGTCTGAGAGAAGTCAAGTGACTTGCCTGGAATAACTCAGGTCATACTGACTTAAAGTACAATGTTTTATTCACTGTACTACCCAGTTCTATGACTTTGGGTAAGTCAAATAACTCCCTTGAGCCTTAGTACCTTCATCTGAAAAATTGGGATAACAAATTGTCCTGCTTACCTCAAAGAGGTTTTGTGCAGCTCAACTAAGTAATATATATAAAAGCATTTTGTGAATTGTAGATTTCTATAAAAATGTAAGTCATCAGTATGAATCATAACAGGAGGAGTGCTTCAGAGTACACTGAGTGGTGAAATATGTCAAGCAATTAAGAACACTGAAAGAACAAATTTTCTGAGTTGGATAAATGTGTTTAAAGTTCTGATTTTATGGCAATGACTAGTCTGAATTGAAATTGGGAATATGGTCTTATAGGTCTTTAGGAATCATAAATTTGGAGATGCCTACAGTTGAAAAGGCAGGGGCATGTATGAATATATTGGGTCACTTGAGAAGTATTTGTATAATGAAAGATACTTTGTGATTCATGAGCCAAGCAAAGGAACAGGAGAAGCCATTCATGCTTAAAAAATATGCCAGTCACTATGCTGGGCACTGGAGATACAAAGAAAAAATGCAATAGGCTACAATGTCATTTTTAGAGCCTACATTATAGGTAGAAATGAAGGTTGAAGATGTCCTACTGGATAAACTAGAGGGGGCATAACTCATTTTGCCTCTATGTTTTCAGTGATTAGATTGCAAACCCTTGTCATCTGACTCAGTCAACTACTTATTAGCATTTATTATGATCCTACTTTGTGACAGCCCTGGGGTTTACTGCCTAGATTTTGCTCTCAAAGAACCTTAAATCCAATTCACTCTGGAGCTCATAGATTGGACAACAATAGATCCCTGCCCAAGCACCATTTAATAGTTATTTTTTGGGCCCTCCTTGCTCAGAGTGAATGTAAAAAGGAACTTTCTCTTTTGGCCAGCAACCCCAAGGGTCTTCCCCTCCCAGTTTGATTTTTTTTTTTTATTAAAGGGGCCATCCCTTGACTCACTTCTGAAAGAGGCCTATTCACTGAATGGCCTCATATTCACTCAAAGTGAGAAACTGAAAAGATCTTAGCTTAAAAAGGTCAGGGTCTCCCATTGCATACTGGGCCATCTCCAGTCGTCCTGAAGAATATTTGGCCCACTGGACCCAGATGACTCTGGAGGAGAAAGTGAGGCTGGTGACCTTGCACAGCCTTCCCTCACTCAAATCAAAGTCAATTACAAGTCATGTCATCATCTCTCTGATGTCATGGTCCTCTTTGAGAATGAAGGACAAACACAACAACACTTTGTGGCAGGCACTGTGTTAAACACTATGGATACAAAGAAAGGCAAAAGACAGCTTTTTTTCTCAAGGAGTTCATGGTATAATGGGGAGAAAACATGCAAAAAATCTTATGTATAATCAAGATATATACAGGATACAGATAAATTGGAAATAATCAACAAATGGAGGGCACCTGTATTAAGGAAGATTGAAAGAGGCTTCTTTTTTTTTCTTTTGAGGCAATCGGGGTTAAGTGACTTGCCCAGGGTCACACAGCTAGTAAGTGTCAAGTATCTGAGGCTGGATCTGAACTCAGGTCCTCCTGACTCCAGGGTGAGTGTTCTATCCACCGAACCACCTTGCTGCCCTTGAAAGAGGCTTCTTGAAGAAGTTGAGATTTTAGCTGGGACTTGAAGGAAGCTGGGGAACTGAGGAGACAAAGATGGAGGAGGGAGAGAGTTCCAGGAATGGGGAATAGTCAATGAAAATGCACAGTGTAGAGAGATGGAATGTCTTGTGTGAGAAAAACGAGGACAGTGTCACTGAACAGAGAGTTAGAGGTGAAGAGTATAAGGTATGGGAAGACTGGAAAGGTTGGAAGGGGCCAGGTTATAAAAGACTTTAAAAGTCAATCAGAGGATTTTATATTTATTATTTTTATTTATGTTTATATCTTGGAAGTGACAGGTAGTCATGGAATTTACTGAGAAGGGGGTGACATGGTCAGATATACTCTTAAGAAAGATCAATTTGGAAGCTAAATGGAAAGATAAGCTGGAGTGGGGAGAGACTTGGGATGGGGTGACAAAAAGGGTGCCTGCAACAATCCAGGCCTGAGGAGATGAGGGACTATATCAGGATTGTGGCAGTGTGAGAGGGGAGAAGAGAGTATATATGGGAGATGTTACAAAGGCCTTGACAACTGATTGGATATAGGGGGTAAATGTAAGGAGTTAGTAACTGGGAAGGTGGTGGTGCCGTCAATATTAATAGGGAAGATGGGACTCTAACTCGAATTCTCTTTCTAGCAGATCATGCTAAATCTTTCTTTCTAGATTGTAATATTGTATGGATCACTTCTGTTCTCTGATTAATGATTACTTTTCGTTTGGAGCAGTAAATAAATTTTCTTTGAATGACTTATGACCAGATGAGCCAGAGTTTAAGATGGATGCCACATTGAACCACCAATGAAATGTTTTTTTAGTTTCAATTAAATTCTGTCCATTTATAAGTCTTATATGGGAGAGTGTTGTCATTCACCAAGAAGTTTTCCTTCAAACCCTATAACTTTCTATGTACATGAATGTTCTACTCCAATGCCTCATCATAACATGGAGATGACTCTAAGTTCCTAAAGATTATGTCAATGGAATGGCACTAGTGGTCAGTCCTAGAATGTTATCCTAACAGTTCTGAAAGATTCATCACTAGGATGAACACCAGGTGTGGATGATTTTTCCCTTTATTACTTCATGTATCCTGTCCTCTAAGTTGTAAAGGTCTGATCTATGATGGTGGAGGTGGACAAAATCATCTACTCAGATGGATGAAATCATGAATTCTTGAAGTGCTGAAAAAAGTATGAATAGACAAAGAAACAAATAGCAATTCTACAGGAAAGAAAATCTTTACCTTTGAAGAGTAGAAAAGATATTTGTGGTGCTAGTGAAGATGAGTGAAGCTTGGTGTGAGTTTTTGGGTGCCAGGCAAACTACAGGGATGTAACATGTGGGTGAACTAAAATAGTTAATCTGCTGGCAGGGCTCATGGAGTTGTGTTCTGCAGTTACAGGCAGCCTCTTGCTTTAAATCTCAGCAATCCCAAGGTGGTTCTAGCAGCAACATCCTCTGTAATTAATTGCATGTGTATTTCAGTCCACTCAGGAGGCAGGTGATTACTTGCCTGTATGTTACTATGAGACATTACAATATCAATAGCACCACTAATTTTAATTAAAACTTCAAACAGTGTGCCTGTTGAAATATTCATTATTACCCTTGATTATGTGTGCATTTTAAAGTCTTGTAACACTCATCTCACTATATAATACTCAAGCTATTTGAGAAAAAGCTTTTACAAAACCATTTTTCCTCTTTCTGAGACAATGAAATATGTGTTACTTTTTACATTCCTCTGATTTAACCTTTGGCTTAGATTCTAAGCAGCTTTTTCTTCACCTTCAAAATAGTAGTCTCCACCCTCCCCCTTAATAAATTAGAATAAATATAATGGGAAAGTTGCAGTAGCCATGTTGGATTTACCTTTCCTGTAGAGTAAATTGAGTTCTAATTCTTTCTCAACAGTGGAAATGAGTTTAGTGGTTTAGGACTTTCTGCAATAAATATTGCTTTCTGTAGTAAAATTGTGGCATGATTGAGAATGAAGGCATACATCCAAAAAGAAAGTGTGTTCAGGTTATCTGGACTAATGGAATAAGATTTCCCCCCTTTATATTTTGATCTGTAAATTGTTGAAGAAACCATGGGGGTACCCTGTATTTGTGTATACTATATCTGTGTGTAGATATAGTACACACCCACCCACACACATATGTATATATCCCCTTTATGGGGCTGGTTGGAGGTAGAAGTATATTTATATTATACCTTAGATGTTTGTTTTTATCATCTAGTTTTTGGCCTGAATTCAATGTCAAATAAGTTCTTTATTTTCATGTCTATGTGAATTTGGAAAATTAGAAGATGCATCGAAAATTGAATTGCTTTATGCATATTGCTTGAGGAGGAAGAGAATTAGATTTTAGCCTTAAGTTTCATATTTTATAATATTTGATCATTTCAATCGAATTAATGAGGCACATTGATCAACTGAAATTCTGAGCATATACCTTATCCACTTGAAGTCTCAATACCGTGGTAAGGCATCTGTGGTGTTATCAAATAGACTTTCCTCTATTTCTAATTACCATTTTCCTTTTAAGCTTCCATTTTCTCAAATACCATACCTAGAATGACTTATTTAGTCTAGAGTGATGGAATAAGATTCCTCCCCCCATTATATTTTGGTCTTCAAATTGAATTTTAAAATTTGGCAATGTTATTGGAAAGACAGTATATTTATTTTCATTTCACAGTCTAAAAAGGAAACCTTTTGATAACATCCTTCCTTTTTCTTTTTTTTCTGTGATTAATTTTAGTTATATTCCTTGAAAACTAAAATTAATTTTAGATTCATTTGGTTCCTTTTGGAAGCTGTTGCAGTAATAGCAAGATGGGTGAAAAACAGAGGCCATCATGAATAAGTTCAATATGAGTCAACAGTGTGATATGATAGCCAAAAAAGTCAATTTAATTTTAGATTAAGAGGGTCATAGAGGGGCAGCTGAGGGATGATGGCACAGTGGATAGAGCACAAGCCCTGGAGTTAGGAGGACCTGAGTTCAAATCTGGCCTCAGATACATAACACTTACTAGTGGTGTGATTCTGGGAAAGTTATTTAATCCCAATTGCCTCACCAAAAAAAAAAAAGTGTCATAGAGATGTGATAGTCTGGTTTTATTCTGCCCTGATCAGATCTCATCTAGATTATTATATTCAATTCTAGGTGCTATAGTTTAGGAAGGACATGGGTAAACTAGAAAAATTCAAGAGATGAGTAACCAGATGGTGAAGGGCCTTGAGATGTTGCCATATTGAGGCTTGTTTGAAAGGAATGGGGGCATGCATAGAGTAGAGAAGATCTAGGGAGATGTGATATCTGTCCTCAAGTATGTATGAAGAGCTATAATATGGAAGGATGATAAGACTAGTTTTTATCTTCTCCAGAAGGCAAAACTAGGAGTAATGAATGAAATTTCCAAAGAACAAGTTTAGGCTTGATTTGAGGAAAATTCTAAACTAGAGCTATTCACAAGAGGAATGGACTAGTTCAGGAAGTAGTGGGTTCACCCACCTGGAACTTTTCAAACATATGTCAGATTACCACTTTCAAGTGATGTTGCTCATGGGATTCTTGTTCCGGCTGTGGTTGGATAAAGTGTCCTTTTAGTCTTCTAGTTCTCTTGAACTCAGATTCTATAATCTCGACAACCCATAAACACCACATTCCATATGACCACTGGTAATATTTGGCTTTAGTTTCAGGACTTTTAAAGAAAAAGAGCCTTTGATATCAGGGCATGCAGTCAAACAAAGCACCATGTAGTAGGTAGCTGAGTGAACAAACTATTCTTTTCTACAAAGACCATCTCTAATTTATACCCAATATATCTTATTTCTATTAGTTGTTTGCATGTTGTCTCCCCAAATTAGATTATGAACTCCTTGAGGGCAGGAACTGTTTTTGCCTTTATCTCTTCAGCATTTGGCACAGGGCTTGGCATATAGTAAACACTTAATAAATTCAAATTGATTTGTCCTGACTCTCCCATGACCCTATAAACTCTGCAGAGATTCTTTTCTGATTTACCACCAGCTTCTCAGAATTTACTAGTCCCTAGTTTATAGGCTCAAAGTATTTAGGGTTAGAAGGTTTATTAGGGATTATTAATTCCAAATATTTTATAGATGAAAAACCCGTTCAAATAGCTTATCCAAGATCACACATATAATGTGTAGCAAAACCAAAATTCAAAATCAGGCATTCTGATTACAAATCTCTCTTCATTGCCCAAAAATTAAAAAAAAAAATAAAAAGTAGGGTCAGCTAGGTGGTGAAGTGGATAGAGCTCCGGTCTTGGAATCAGAAGGACCTGAGTTCAAATTCAGATTCAAACACTTGACACTTACTAGATGTGTGACCCTGGGCAAGTCTTTTAACCCCAATTGCCTCACCAAAAATAAATAAATAAATAAACAAACAAACAAATCTCTCTTCATTGCACTTACCAGGTGAACAATTTCTTGACAACCCCTTGTAGCAACTTTGGACCTTGCCTTCCTATGGTACACTCTTTGAGACTAATCCCTTTAGACAAAAGACTGTGTCTTACAACCAGGCTGTTCCTTCGGTACTGCTCTCCCATTGCCTGTGAATGAATTTCACTCTGATAGGAATGTCATTTTGGGGATTTGTGGAATTCCTGAAAGCAAACTTTTGGTAATATTTATGATCTAATAGACTTGATACATTTAAAACATGCATAATTAAATTGTATGTAGTTGATAGAGAGGTAAAAGGAGTAATAGATGATGCCAACAAATATTTTATCCCTACCTATTTTGTACAAGGCTCCTAGTGGAATCATTTTGATGGGGAGAATTTCATAAAAGGGGAGTAATATGTTATTATTCCTTGATTAAGCAAAGAAGAAAGTAAATAGCATCAACTGGGCATGAACCTCACCACCCACTAAAATTTTAATATATTTTCCCCCTCCCCCTTGTCATTTTCTCTTTCTTCTGTCTTTTTGGTGATCTATAGATTGATGGATGCAGCAGGTATGTCAAAAAAGAAAAGTGGATTCTGAATTATCTGTCTGTTTAAGTAACCTCCCAGGTACCTGAGATCTGTTTATTTCTCTCAGGTGATCCAAGGTCTATATCTGTCTCTGATATCTAGTCAGCATAAAATAAAAATATCTTAAATAGCCAGTGGATTTTTTTCCTCTCATTTTTTCTGAAATTTTCTCACATCATGGTTGTAATGCTTTTTAGAAGTCAGGTGGAAAAAAAATCACAATTTAGATTTGCTAGAACAACTAACTCACTACCCTATTTCATCTGATTTTCCAACAGCCTTCCCTCACTGGACTGTGTTACTATCGTCCAGATAGTCGTCTCAGTATCTTGTTCCCTCTCTCAATGGTCTTCATGTTCTTCAAACTGGACTTTGCTTGTGTCCTAATGGAGCTTGTAAACATTTATATCTTAGACTAGAGAATCTCAGCAAATAGGTTAATATCACAAAGTGCTTCACATTCCCAGAAATACTCCAGAATTCCAGGATTAGCCAGACACCAGAATGGATTTCCTAAGGTGTGGGCTTGAAGGAGTTTTCTTGACCTCTCTCTTCCCTTGGAACAGCATTGAATCAACCAATCAATCCATTAATTAACATTTATTATTGAGGGCTCATTATATGGAATGTCCTCTTAAATAGTGGGGCCAGATATACTGATAAAGTAGACATTGTCCTTGCCCCTAAAACAGTATAGTAGAGAAAGATAAAACCTGTATGAAGAAAAAAAAATAGCTGTGACAAAAGTTAGAACAACACAAGTACATAAGTATATAAAATGCGATTGGAGGTAGCTATTGGCACACTGAAGAAAGTGTTGGGCTTAGAGTCAGGAGACCTGACTTCAAATCCTACCTCATGTACTAGCTATGTGACCATGGGCAAGTTACTTAACCTTTCTCTGTCTTTGTTTCTTCATCTGTAAAATGAAAAAGTTGGGTGGACTCTAAGTTCCCTCAAAGTTTTAAATCTATGATACTATGATAAAAAACAGATGGAAAGATCACTTTTACCTTAGAGAATCAAATAGATTTCATCAGGTGACATTTAAACTGACTCTTGTCAGATGAGTAAGATGTCAAAAAGTGGAGGTAGGGAGATATGGGACATTTTAGTTATAGGGACTGAGTGAAAGTGGAAGATAAGAAAAATGTGGGGCATGTTCAAGGAATGATGAATGGTCCAATAAGCTTTTCTGGACCATAGAGTATGTGAAAATAGTTAGTGGGATAACGCTAGAAACACAGAATGGCACTAGCTTCTGGAGGGCCTTAAATTGCATGATAAAGAGTTTGTTTTCTGTTCAGATACCAATTAGGAGCCATTTAAGGTTTTATTTGATTTTTTTTAGCACTGTAACTACATTATCATATCAATAATAGGAATGTGGATATTGAAGTCAATAGATTGGAAGAAGACATGCTTAGAGGTGAAGAGACTTATTAGGAGATGATTGCCATAGTCTAGGTGAGAGAAATAATGAAGACTCACCTAGAATTGTGGCAGTGGGAATAAAGAGTGAAACAGATGTGAGAAATATTGACCAGGTAGAATTAACAAACTTGACAACAAATTGAATATGTGACAGAAATAAGAGGAATAGTCAAAGATGACTGAAATTATAAGCATGGGTGTCTGGGAGAATAGTAGTGATCTTTAAAGTCCCTTATAACTCTACAATTCTGCTAAAATTGGGTTCAGATGAAAACATTTTTCATCAAAAGCTCAAAAACTCTTCTAAACAAACAAAACCCAACTCTAACTCTCATTGGAGTTCTCCTTTTGCCCTTGTGGAACAGGTAGGCTTTAAGTATGAGGTTATCATTATTTCTCTTTCTTAGATGGAGAAATAGAAGTTCAAAGAGAAAAACAACTTCCCCAAAGGTCATAGTACCCTGGGCTTGCTAAAAATAAAACTTGAAGGCTCTAGTTTGCTTTTCTAACAATCAATAAACCACCAGATGATCTTTAAGGTCATTTTGAGATCTAACATCCTATGTCTCTGACTCTATGAGCTACTAAATTGAAATTGACTTACTGTAGTAGGTTAGACCTATGTTTGACTAAAGCTATTTAGAATTTGGAAGAAATGATACATATTTTCTTTCAGGGGTCTTTTGTATATCACTGCACTCATCTAGGCCTCAAAACTTTGAAAATTTCATCCTATGCTCTAGATTTAATCTGTTGCATTTCTTATTGTTTTTAACTAGTGTTTTATAATAATCTACTCACCTTATTACTATATCAATTTTATATGCAAGGAGACAAAGGAAACTGAGTGATTGACTTGCCTATAAGGAGATAGCATGGTGTGGGAGGAGGAATATTTTGAGCCATAGGGTTAGGGTTCAACTGTCTTTTATGTGATCCTGGGCAAGTCATTTAACCTCTCAGATCCTAAGTTTCCATCTCTATAAAATAAAGAAATTGAACTAAATAACTTCAGAAGTCCCTTCTAATTCCCAATATATGGAGTTATAGTATAAAGCCAGTATTTTAATTCTTAATCACCATGTTCTCTCCCACTGAAATCCTGAAGTTGAGACTTCCCAGAAGGCCTTCTGTCTCTTAGCACAGAATTATTTATGTGTTTCACCCTTTCCATATCTTCTGACAAACTATGGAGGCAGGCATTTTTCTGTTTTCTATGTTCCCTTTTAACTTTATAGCCTTTCCCACAATATTTGTGCCCCGACCCTCCCTTCTGACATGGAAAAAAGGGTTCTGAGACATGGATGGAGACTGCTCATTAAAGTACTGCTGCTATTGCCTTTGAAAGGCTGTGATTGCACCATGTCTTCCTGCCCCCAAAGCCTTTAATACAAGGTCGTATTTTCTGTGGCTATGAACTGTCTGGTGGCTCTATTAGGAACATTTCAAATGAAAGCAAATCGTGTTCAAGATAGCACTTCCTTTCTGGGAGAGAGCTAAACAAATTATTGCAAAAATATACCCTGTGGAAAACAACAATAAATGGTGTGATTTGAATGGGTATTCAGTGCTTAGAGCCTCAGGAACTTGAAAGGGTCCCTGCAGTGTCGCTGCAGCCTTTTTTGGGGGGAAGGAAAACAACAAAAACAACAACAAAATCAAGTCTTGATTCTTTCAACTCCATGTTGGCTTTAAAGAGCCCTTTTAATGAAAACTTTCCCCCCTAGATTTACAAACCATTTCCAACTTTATTAAACATAATCTTAGGATGTACCTTTTGAAACAAGTAAAAGGAAAGCTTATTACATCCAATTTGAATGTGTGGAAAGTAGAGAGAAAACCCAGCTCTCTTGTTTGCATTCTTCAAGTAAAATTGAACATAAACCTGTGGGTGATGCTCTAATTATAGTATGTTAATAAGGATGGTGTGATCCAATACACAGAACAGTGGCCCAGGACTAAAAAAAAAATCACAATTATATTTCTAGTACTACCAACAACTTGTGAAATAACTTTGGGAACATCACTTTTATCGTCTTCATCCTTATTAGCTATACCATGGCTCCTCCTTCAATCTCTCTTCTCTCTCCCTCTCTCTTATTCTCTTTGAAACAGGCAAAGGAAATGATGATGTTATGGAGCAGGTTTGGGCAGGCAGTCCGCTATGTGGGGTTTGGACCCTCCATTCTCAAAGTACATGGAGTTGTTCTGTCAGAACAAAGAAATGACTTTTTATGGTTTTCAATTACAAATTGAATTCACTAGATGAAACATGAGGACCTCTATACATCTCTGTAGTGTAACTGCTTGCTCCAGAGTTTTTAGGAATCCCTCAGAACATCTGGGAATCAACTTCATCTGTTCTGCAACAGTTTCCCAACAAATGACGGTGAAAGTCCTATTTGGGTCAAAAGCTCTCTTTTGTGCTCTTTGACCTTCCTTGAAAGAGGTCCAATTGAGGGGTTGAAGAAATCTGAATTTTCATTTGGTTGTGTAGGTGAGATGCTACCTCAAGTAGGAATGGTGGCCTCTCCAGACCAGGGACTCTGCTCTGTTTGCATTGGCTCTGGAAGGGTGGGCAATCTGGGCAGCAGCCCTAGTTGGGGTACAGTATCTGAAAGACTTCACTTTGTGTTTCTCCAATCTCTGTCACATCTTTTACACCCTTTATCATTATGCTCTTTATAATAGATTTCCACAAAATCATTGCTTTTAGATTTGGAAGGAACTTTGAAAGATCGTGTAGCCTTTGACCCTCTTTAGCCAAGATTGCATTTAGTCCCTAATACCTAATACATACATATATACACAGAATGTTTTCAGAAAAAACAAACTGATAGGTGGATTTTCTCAGGCATATTAGGACCTTCCTAATTTTTGAAGGCTTCTCAGCAACTCACTCCAGTGTTTAGCAAGATTTTCTTCCTTTTAGCTTACCTAAATATGTAAGTGGTGGTTTTAGTGTATTTCCTTCATATTTTGTCTTCCATTGGTAGCTTGTAGCACAGTGGAGTCAGGAAAACCTGAGTTAAAATCTGACCTTACACACTTACTAGCTGTGTGACTCTGGGTGAATCACTTAACCTCTTTTTGTCTCAGTTTCCTCAATCATAATAACAGGAATAACCAGCTGGTGCAGTGGGTAGAGTGCTGGGCCTGGGGTTAGGAAGACTCCTCTTCCTGAGTTCAAATCCAACCTCAGATACTTACTATCTGTGTGACCCTGGGCAAGTCACTTAACCTTGTTTGCCTCAGTTTCCTCATTTGTAAAATAAGTTGGAAAAGGCAATGGCAAATTATCCTAGTATCTTTGCCAAGAAAACCATGAAACACACCTGGCAAAAATGCCTCCCAAAGTTATTGTAAGGATCAAGTGGGATAACATTTGTAAAATGTACTACACAATGCCTGGAACATAGTAGGTGCTATATAAACGCTTGTTTGATCGCTTCTCTTCCACAGTGGAGATGGAAAGCTGTCTGCAAAGTTTTGTAATTCTCAGAGACTGAGCAGTATAGGACAGCATAGTTTTGTTATACTGAGTAAAGGTTACATAGTAAATATTACTTATAAGTCCAAGAATAAATATGAATGAAATCCTTAACATGCTTTCTGCACATTCCCTGATATTTCACTAACATTAACAGCAATTTCGCACACCGAGTCCAGGCAAGCAATTGGATTTGAACTTTGTATTGAGATAGTACATTTTTCCTATGTGATACCTTGGAGAGGTACTAAGAAGGAATACAAACATCTGGATCACAAGTCAGGTAGTTTATTGCTTACAGGCACACAAAGGCATAGCCCTTCAGCCCCACAGGCTTAAGCACAGGCAGTGGTGTGGACCTAGGGTGTGATGTATACTCAGATTCAAAAGCCTGTCACAAGAGAACACTCAACCTCAAGGGAGGTCTAGAGCTCTGGGTTCTCACCTTAAATCTGATTGTTGTTGTTGGGCAGATTGGCAGGGACTTGAGTGAGAAGGGAATCTGAAGCGGAGTCAATTAACAGGTGGCGTGGACTGTGATCCCTCATCAATCACAATGTAATTGTGGTTAGGAAAGTTTGCTAACCTTGCATTTGCTAAAATGATTCTGACAGGGGAGTGTTGCATTCTTTATCTGAAAGAAGCTGACTAAACCAGTTATTGGGGCCAATCAGTGGTCATACATGGAGTCATTTCTAGCTGGAGCTTAGCAAATAGGCCACTTCTCATACCCTGTGAATTTGAGGTTTGTTTTTTTTTTTTAAACTATAGTTGAAAAAGTGCATAGTAAGTGGAGTGGAATGAATCCTGGATTTGGAGTTATAAAATCTAGGATTGAATTTGGGCTCTGGAACTTAATAGCTATATGATTTAGAGCAGGTTGCTGCATCTCTCTGAGTATGTTATAACTTCAAGCTGTTTTTGGGGGGGTGGGGAAGATTATAAAGTGGAATCAAATTAGAGAATAGAGATTGTACAAAGAAAGCCCTGGTTTAAAAATTAGTAAATAACAATAAATACTAAATATGAGAAGCAATATGGCACAACGGGAAGAATGCTGGATTTGAAGTCAGAATTTTGGTTCCAATCCTGGCTTTCCCCTCTTTTATACCTGTATGACCTTGGACAAGACACTTAATTTCTGAGGCTCTCAGTTTCCTTATTTTTCTCCAAATGACCTAGCTAGTCTCCGAAATCCCACCCACTTCTAGACCTATAATACTATGATGATTTCTAAGATCCCTTCCAGGCCTGATTCTATGATGCTATTAACTTTTACAACTAACAATGTTGGTAAAAACCTTAAAGAGTGATCTATATCATGATATAGACACAGAAAAATGGTACTCTGAATGATGTGAATTGTTTAGATGTACAACTTTTTATAGTTAAGATTTTCTTTGTATCTATGCTGATTTCTATTTGGGACAACCTCTATGATTATAGGGTGTTTCTGAGATTACCCAGTGATTTCCAAGTCACCTGAATATGATCTTAGAAAACTTGCTCTGGTCTAGAAATCCCAGGACTTTTCTATGTAGACTTGAATCCACAGAAAGATGCTGAAACCAAGTTGCCTTTTTGGAACTGCTCTAGACTTTTGGGTCTTGGATAGGTGACCTTGAACTAGACTAAGTCCTCTGGATCCACACTCAATGTAGTCGCTGAAGAATGCACTAACCTATATCTAAACTTCTAGGGCATTATCAATTAATGTATAGCACAGTCACACTAGAGGCATTAAATCATACCTAATGGTCTAGGGAGTAGCTATATAATGGATAGCACACGCTGATTGATATGTATAAAGAGAGCATACAGAATTCCTGCTGGCTGTCTGGTTCCCAGAATGAGAAACAGAATTAGAGATTTCATTGTTCTTGTAGTGAGATATTGACTTGTGCAGTATCTGTGCTGGACAACCATATCTATAGCTGCTTAGCTCTGCTGGCTGGAGTAGCATGTATTACACACTGGGACAATTAGTTAGCTGATCTCTCTGAGCACAAGGGAGTAAGCTCATCTAGTGATTGCAAATAGTTGGCTCCGAGACTGAATCTGGGGCTGCTTATTTTTATTCTGTTCTTCTTTTCTGTTTCACTTGTAGTCAGGCTCCAGACTAGCATAAGCACAGAATTGTGGATCTACACAGGGAAAGCCAAGGAAAGAGAGGAGAAGAATGAAGTGATAAATGCCAACTATTAATATTGTTACTGTTACTGTCTTGTTCTCATCTTGTATTTGATGGAATGAAGATAGAAATGGTCCTTGGACAAGCTGTTATCCTATTAGCCTTCTTTTGTGTTTAATGATTGCTATTGAGCGAGTGGACTGCCTTTTTTTTTTTTAAACCTGGACTGTTGAAGCGAGGTGGTGCAATAGGTGAGTGCTGGACTTGAAGTCATGATGATCTGAGTTCTAATCCTGCCTCAAAAACTTACTAGCAGTGTGATCCTAGGCAAGTCATTTAAACTCTCTCAGTCTCCATTTCCTCATCTGTAAAACTGGGACAATATAGCATCTACCTGATGAGGTATGTTGTGAAGATAAAATGAGACAACATTTGGAAAATGCTCTTCAAACCTTAAAGCACTATATAAATGCCAGCTATTATTATTATTATTGCAATAGTCTTCTGGTCAGCCTTCCTCAAATCTCTCCTCACGCTAGTTCATCCTCTACTCAGCTATCAAATTAGCCTTTCTAAAGGACAGATCTGACTATGTCATTCTCTTATGCAAGAATCTCCATTTGCTTCCGGTTGCCACCAGGAACAAATAAAAAAAAATTCCCTATTGTAACTCAAAGTTCTTCATGACCTGTCTCCCTCCTACCTTTCCAGTTTTATATTTTACTCATGCTTATGTACTCTGTAATCCGTGACACTGGCCTGTCTCTTTGCTGTTCCTCAAACAGGATATTCCACTTCCTTACTCTGGGCATTTTCACTGGCTGTTTCCAAGCCTGGAATTTTCTCCCTCTTCATCTCTGCCTCCTGGCTTCCTTCAAGTTCCAGCTAAAACCACCTTCTAAAAGAAGGCTTTCTCAATTCACTTTAATGCTAGTGTCTCCCCTCTGTTGATTATTTCCAATTTATCCTGTATATATCTTGTTGGTATGTAGTTGTTTGCATATTGTCTTCCCTATTAGACTATTAGAGTTAAGAAGGACCTTTGAACTTATCTAGTACAAAATTAATCAATATTGTAGGAATCACTTTTAGTATATTCTTGTCCGATGACCATTTAGCCTCTCTTCTAATATGTCCAGGGTAGGGTAGAACACTCTTTTTCAGGCAACCCATTCTATTGTCACATAGCTCTATTATAAAGTTCTTCCTTACACTTAAACAAAATCTGCCTCCTGCAACTTCCACCGTTAGTCCTGGTTGTTCCCTACGGATAAGCACCAAAGAAATTTATTCCCTCTTCTGCATTATAGGCCTTAAAATATTAGAAGCAGTTTTTATGTGCCACGTAAGTCTTGTCTTCTCTGGACTAAATATCTCTGTTCCCTTAATGGGTCGTCGTATTGCATGGATTCCAAGTCTTTTCATCATCTTCATTGACTTCTTCTTCCCGGAGTCTAGTTTGTCAATTTCCCCTTAAAATAATGCATTAAAATCTTATACAATATTCCTCATGTGGTCTGACCAGCAAAGAGTACAATGCAACTATTGCCTTCCTTTATACGTCCATTACACCTCTACTAATGAAGTTCATGATCATATTAGTTTTTAAAGCAGCCATACCATTAAGTCCATTTATTTTTGAAGTGAACTGCTATGAATCCAGGACTCTTGTATCTTATATATGTGTTATTCTTTTTTCAACTTTAATATAATACTTTCCATTTATATACTGAAATTTTTTCTCATTTTTCAACTCATTGAAATCTTATCAAATCATTATTCTGGCATTTACCATATTAGTCATCAGATCCAGCTTTGTGCTATTTGCTAAATGTATAATCATTCTTTCAAAAATTATGTTTTATTGATGACTTTTGTCTTTACATCACAGCCATTTTTAGAGGGGTGGGGTGGTGTGGAACACTCTGCTTCTTTAGACTGTTCAAACCATCCCTTATGACAGAGAAAAGCAACATAATTATTCTATGTTTTTATACAAGTCATTAGTAGAAATGGTAGACAAGATGTCGTAAATTACCTCACTTCTTTCAAAACATATCCTATGTGGCACTTTCTAATTGGGACATTTCTTGATGCTCCAAGTTGATAAATCTCTGTCCCTCATGAGAATATAGACTCCTTGAAAGGAGAGATTGTTTTGATTTTGGGTTTTTAATCTAGGCACTGAGCATAGTGTTTTGTGTATGGAAGTGCTAAATAATTCTTTGAATAGAATCAAATTGAGCTCCAGTGAAAGGTCTCTGCTTTCTTCCTCTTTATTCACACTATCACCATCATCATCTTGGTAACCCTTCGCATAGTCATTACTGCAAGTTTGCTTGTTGGTCTCTCCTCCTTTCAGCCCATCCTGCACGTCCCAGCCAATCTAATGACTTCAACACACCATTTACATTATGTTCTCAAGAACATAGAATGGCTGCCCTTTGTGTCAAATCACAATTCTTACTTGAATTTCTTTTTCTTTTCTCTTTTATGTTTTCAAAGTTTTATCGATGACTTTTTAGTTTTATTTTTTATATCACAATCACATTTGGATATATGTCCACAGCCCCTTTCATTCTCCTCCCAATGATCCTTGCCCTTGTGACAAAGAAAATCAGGTAAACAAAACCAGGCAAAACGTACATGTATATGGCTGATAGCATATGAAACATTTCAGGCTTATAATTTCCTGCCATTCCAATAAGCATGGTGTATTTCCTCATTTCTTCTACTAAGCTAAAATAGGTATACATAATCACACATGATTTAGATTTATTTTTATTTTTCTTCATTTATATTATGATGTTCATCATGTATATTGTTCTTCTGGTTCTTCTCATTTTACTCTGTATCGTTTCAAAGAGATCCTCTCATGCTTCTCTGAATTGTCTCATATATATCTCTTAAGACTTAATAATATGCCATTACATATCATTGCCTATATAATAATTTGTTTAGTCATTTTCCAATCTATCCATTTTTTTCTGACTTTTTGCTACCATGGTTGATTACTTTGTTATTTTTATTGATATTCTGAGTCTGAGGTGAAACCTCTGAGATGTTTTAATTTTCATTTCTCATATTAATAAATCAGAACAGTCTTCTATGTGGCAGTTAATAGTTTATAAATCTTTGGTGAACTGTTTATTTATATCTTTTGACCACTTATCCACTGGGATATTTTACATGACCTAGAAGGGACTCCATAATCTAGCCCCACCTTATTCAAATACATTCCAATGATTCAAATCGCAATTTATTCAAGGCTGACTATTCTGTGCTACTTTTGTCCAACTCCTGCCAAAAGTTCGCCACAGGATATCCACCCAACATAGTGGGAGACCTAGCTTGCTTTTAAAGTCATGAGGATATTAGTGAAAGACTATCATCCTGTACTCCTGCTCCATGACTAGTACTTATTTTCTTCCTCTCATACATTTCATTGATAATGTTCTTTACTCCTGTTTTTCTTCAAAGTTCCTTCTTGATTATTCATTACATCTTGCTCTCGGCCACCACATGCTTCTGTCTGTGTTCTTTGGAAGCACTGGTGTTCTACATCCCATTGCCAAATAGTGTCACCAATAAAATGTTAATATTGAAAAGAAGGGTCTTTGCTCTCTTATTTAGCTCTGGGCACAACTCATTGTCTATCTGTACTATCTGTCTCAGATGTACACATTACTGTATAAGCTCTATAGGGTATTAATGCAATTATGTGTTGAAAGTTGAGTAATAGACATTTTTCATCCATTTGGTATTTCTTCTCCAGGCTAAAGTCATTTAAGTGATTACAGATCTTTTCTAGGCTTCTCTGGAAGAGCAAAATATAATTAACAAACAGTATCATTGGAAGGACCTCATCATCCACAGTGGATTCCTCTTCAATCTGGACTATGCACTACATTTCCTCCATCATAGTGGTGAATGTGTTTGACGAAAACACATTCATGGAGGTCTTCCTTATTGACCTTCTCCTATGCTTCATTGTAGCATGGAAAGAACCCTGACTTATTGAAATTATGCCAACAGAAAGCAAACTCTAGCAGGTTTTTCCAAGCTATAAAAGTTTCAAGTAGGGCAAGAAACATTATTTTATAGAGTATTTGATTATCATGTATTAAAGCAATAGTGATAAGTATTCACATAACAGGACCATCATGAAAATTACTGCACATTATATAGCAAAATCAGTTGCTGAGGAAGAAGTAGTAAAGAAATTCTATGGAGAACTCCATAAGACCATCTAAGTCAAATCAAAATATATCTGAATTCTTGGTGACCTTAATACAAAGGTAAGGCATAGTCAGGATAGGGAGAACTGTATCTGCTCCAGACATCCTTCAGCTTGTCAATGTTCTTCTTGAAAAGATGTTGCCTAGAAATGAACGTGATAGTTGTGGTATACTTGGGGTAACTTTCAACTCTAGCATTTTAATAATATGATTAAATATCTATTTAACAGCTATTATTACATCCTACATTGTTGAAAATTTAAAAAAAACGTGATTATGACTTGTTTCCTGTTCCCAAGGAAATTTTGATCTAATAGGAGTTAAATTACATACACATATACACATATATGTATATAAACATACATACATATGTATATATATGGAACATAACTAAAAGATGAAGTAGAATATGAATGCATTAAGAGAAGTACAAGTTGTTATAGTTTAGAGGGGGGAGAGAAGACAATTTTTCGTATTCATTTTTTTTCAAGGTCATATACTCCTTTTGGGTATGTTATTTCTTTGTCTCCCCTAGAGCATTCAACACAATGCTGGGCAGTCAATACTTAATATTTACTTATTGATTGATTGAAGTGTCAGTGTATTAGTTTAAATCTTTTACTCCTGCTGGAGAAGCAGCTCAAAATCTAGTCTTTTGTTGATAGTGGGGCAGTAGAAATATCTTTTCATAGGAAAGACCGTATATAGCAGCTTGTTGGCTTGTATATTCAGGGTGATCTTTCCCTTCCTTGTTGCTTTTCTGATGTAACATCCATGCTTGAATAGATATTGAATGATAATGAGCATTCATGTACTATATAATCTTAGGTAACCTTGAGGTTTGTAGCTAGTATATTTTTCAAAAATATGCAATAGTCAATGAGGAGGCTTAGGAGTTCTCAGAAATGTACGATTTATTTTTCTAAGTTGCTGAGCATTCTTTTCAATGGGAGCCACAGATATGACTCCTACCTTGCACATTCTCAAGGACCACATCATTTTCTGGGATGGGCTGACTAGGTCAGCTCCATCTTTTGCTTTGCCCTTATTGACCACCTCTGCTGGCAGAGATTGTCATGAGGATATACCTTTTTTTAGACATACTGAGTTTGAGATGCTTATGGGATGTGTATGGGAAGATTTCCAGGAGACAGTTAGTAATGCTGTGCTGGAGTTCAGCTTGGAGAAATAAAGGCCATTCAACATTTGGTAATTTATCTGCATAGAGAGGATAATTACACTTATTTATTAAATGCCTATAGGCAAGATAATGTGCTAAGTGTTGGAACTGATGGAATTACCAGTAAAGAAGGTGAAAGGAAAGGAGATGAGTATCCAGAACAGAGCTTTGATGGACAACCACGGTTAGGGGTTGGGGTATTGATGGTAATCCAGCAAAGGAGAATGAGGAGTGCTTGCAGAGGCAGCAGAAGAAACAGTAGAGAACAATGTCCCTAAAACCAAAAGATCAGAGACAACCTCGGTTGGGAGAAGAGGGGACAATGGTGGTGTTGAGATGACATCAGATACTGCAGAAAGGTCAAGAAGAATAATGGTGGAATATTTTGTATCCCTAGTGCCTCATATATGTAAGCATCAGATTTAGCAATTAGGAAATTGTTGGTAACCTTGGACAGGGTAGTTTTAGTTGAGTGGTAAAGGTAGAATGAAGTAAATGAAATAAAAGGGGAAAAGTCAGTTGTGTATTTCTCTTCTCATGTTCACATACAGTACATTTAAACAGGAAATGAGAAATTCAGTGAAGCTTTGAAATAATCATTTGATGGATACAAACATTATTCACTTGAACAGTCAACTCACGGAAATCGGGAGGGTAGTCTTTTGAGACATATGTAGAAAGTGAATAGTTTATCAGAAGTCATTTTCCACTATAAACCATTACCTTGAAAGACTGGGGCAGGTATTTTGCAGGTTATTGCATCAATATTTTCTTTCATCTCACTAAAAAATTCCTTCTTTTTTCCATCTCTCTTCTGCCATCCACTCTTCTTTATATCCACACCAATGGAATACAAGAATCTATGCCCACCATCCCATGACAAATGTCAGCTGTCACAGTGTATGATGGCATTTTACAAAGATGCAAAATACATATTATGCAAATTCTCCTTAGCATCCCAAACATTAAAAGAATGAGGAATAGTATCTTGCCATATAAATTCATTTCTACTGTCAGAGCCAAGGCTTGTATGACCTTGCATCTTATAATTAGGATAGCAAAAGAACTAGTGTTGACAACCAGCCAACTCTATAAAAGAAAAGAAAGAGCAATTCTAAAAGTCAGAAATTGGCTGTTAGACTGAAACATGAGATGAAAAGGAGCTGCCTCTTCCTTCGCAAGCCAAACTCATCATTACTGACTCCCTATCGAATGGCACCTTTAGGAACTTATATTTAAAAACCAATAAGAAATAAGGAGGTGAAGTTGTCAAACAAAGCTTGGGCTTTCATGCAAATGTCTTTAGTAATTAAGGGGAGGGTGCTAAATACACCATATTCTGTGTAAGCAGAATTGCTGCTAAATTCAGCGGTATTTCTATGAGGCAACAGCTGCTCTTAAAGGAGGGCTGTCAATGTTGATAAGTTACTTTTAAAACTAAATCTGCTTGCTGAGCTCATGTTCTTTTGAAAAACCATAAAGAACAAAAGCTTTAATGCATTTTTCTTTTTTTAATAATAAAAAAAACTCTCCCAAGAATTGCTAGGAAAAGCAGAATTTAAAAAGCCCACAACCTAGTGGGATTCTAAAGCAAGCCCATTTACAAGTGAGAAGGAACAAAACACAAAAATGAAGTTAGAAGTTGAGAGGCTCTAAGAAATTATTATGATCTGCAAGTAACATTTTAAAATTATGGAAAGTACCATGACAGCATTCTTAAAGAGAAATTGCTGTGGTCTTTATAGGAATGACTCATTTTAAAGACTGTGATTGATTTTGAATTGTTCTCCTCTGTGGCTTTGGCCCAGAATGAACTGTTTGCTCTAAGGTTGTTTGTTGCTGGTGATTGCTCTGGCCTGAGAATCTTTGGGATTGATGTCTTTTTTTTTTATGATGCAAAATATGGACAGTTCATTTGGCAAAAGTAGCACAGCCTACTTCTACTTCCCGAAGAAAGACAATGTTGTCTAGTAGAATGTGCTTGGGATTCAGAAGCCAAAGAGCTGGGCTTCAGTCCTAACTCTGACATTAAATGGTTCTGTGGACATGAGCAAGTTCATTAACATCTGTTAGCCTTGTTTTTCTCCTCTTTGAAATGGATGAGATATTGCTTGCACTACCTGCCTCACTGTATTATTGTAAGAAAAATACATTGTGAAATGAAAATTGCTATATATGGGGATGTGTAACCTGGACAGGGATGTGATAGCTGTCTTCAAGTATTTGAAGGGCTCTCATGTGAAAGAGAAGGATTCTGCTTAGTTCCAGAGGGCAGAACTAGTGCCAATGAGGCAAAATTTGGCTGATATAAGGAAAAAAACATCCTATGAATTAGAGCTTTGGCAATAGTAATGTTGTTGTTATTGTTCAGTCATTTTAGTTGTGTCTGACTCTTCGTGGTCCCATTTGGGGTTTTCTTGGCAAAGATACTAGAGTGGTTTGCTATTTTCTTCTCCAGCTCAATTTACAGTTGAGGAGCTGAGTCAAACAGTATTAAGTGACTTGACCAGAGTCACACAGCTCCTGAGTATCTGAGGCCAGATCTGAACTCATGAAGATGAGCTTTCCTGACTCTAGGCCACTGTGCCATCTAGCTGCCCCTGAAGTAGTAGTAGTAATAATAATAATAATGATAATGATAGTAGACAACAATTTTAAAACATTTTAATATTTGCAAAGCATTTCACAAATACTGTGTCATTTTATTCTCATAACTCTAGGATGTAGGGGCTATGATTGTCCCCATCTTGTAGATGAGAAAACTGTAGAGAGATCAAGTGACTTAGCAAGCGTCACAAAGCGAATAAATGTCTGCGGCTGGATTTGAACTCAGGTCTTGCCTTTCAGTTCAGCACTCTAGTTACTGAGACACCTAGCTGCCTAGCTGAAGGTAAACTGGAATAGGATGCCTTTGGAATTAGCAGATTCATCATCTTAAGATTTTTGTTCAGACTGGGCTAGATGGTTTCTGAAGTTTCTTCTAACTATGAGAATCTCTCATACTGATTGTGTGGTAAGCACATGGGCTATATTTATCATTCTATGATAAAACAGTATGGGATAAAAGATGTTTTTAGGCGAATTTTAACTTTTCCTTAACATGTCTCTCGGTATACGCTATAGCCTTATGCAACTCCTGATATCAACCCTCTTGAGTTAATATTACCCTCTATTCTGGTATTCCATTTAATGCTGTATTCCCCAGTCCTGGATATTACCTAGACACACCTGCCTGCTTGTTGTGATCAAACTTTTCTTATTCTACATTCCATTTGCTGGGTACTGTTTTTAAAGGTGATAAGAGAATCTGACAGAATCATAGAATGTAAGCGTTGGAATGGGTCTTACAGATCAACTTGTCTTATCTCCTCCCCAATGTAGGAATACCTTCTATGATATTCACGGCCATGGCTACCTGCTCCCTTTCTCAGGTCTCTCTCCAATCCTTCTCATGCTCCACACATGTCACGGTGATTTTCTTCAAGTTTAAGGCTGACCATGTCACTTCCCTATTCAATAAACCCCAGTGGCCTCCTATTTAATCTAGCATCAGATATTATTTTGTCTTTTTATTATTTCTATTTTGGAGTGAGTTTTGTGATGCTTATGATTATTAGTATAGTAATACATATGTATAATTTATAAATAAATGAATATATATATTTTGAAGGTACAAATTCAAAAGTATTTTAGGTATTGGATTGTGATTTAAATGATTTGAAGACACTGATTATATGATTATATATTATATATATTAAATGATATGAAGACACTGCAAGTGTCATATAACTTTTGCCATTCACATGCTTTTGTAGGGAAAGTTTTTTTTTTTTGTCTTTGCACCAATATCCAGGTAGTTGACATTAAATCTGTCTTACTAATAGGTTAGAATTCACTCTTTTGGTCAACAAATCCATTGCTTCTAATAAAAGATTTTTAAGTCTCAAAGTGGTATGACCAAGAAGTAACGACTCTGCTAAAAATAATTGGGGGTAGAGGAGGGCAAAATTCTGCTCCAAGAGAAGGTCCCTTTAGCCTTCCTTATCCCTGTTATTCCAAAGAGGTTGAGTGGAGTGCCTAGAGTTTTCTCTGTAATAGGTTCCTGACAATTTTCCTCCCATTCAACCAATGGTACATTCAAAATTTTGAGCAAATACAAAATGAAGTTGGGGAACTGGCACTGTATTCTGTAATTTTAGTGGTGCAAAGGAGTAGCTTGGCTAAAAGTAACTTTTCAGATAAACTTTAAAAATAACCCAACATAAATAACAATGCAATTTTTGGTATATAAACATTCTCATCAGCCTCCAGAATTTCTTTTATTTATCTCTTTTTCTTGGGTCAACTGAGTTCTCCAAATCTCAATCCAAATCTCAAAGCACAATGCGGAGAACATAATAAGTACTTAACAAAGGCATGTTTCCTTCTTTCCTTTTCTCTTGTAGCTAAACTGAAAGAACAGAGGTGCCTACTGGCAGAAATACCCTGAGATATCACTATCTCTTCTTCCCCTCCTTATGCCTCTCAAGTCACAAATTTGAATGTTATTTGGGAGGAAAAATTCAGTTCAAGTTTATAATAAGTGCCTTTTATATACCTAGCACTGTGCTCATACCACCATGAACAAAACAAAGAAAGTCTGACATAGTTCTTACTAATATAGGATTTCTAATCAAGCCCCAAGGAAAAGTAAATGTGTTGAAGCCAGTTCATTGATTGACTTTCATTAGACTTGTCCTTATTTCTCTGAGATGCTGGGCCTATGGAAACTTGTGAGCCAGGTTCAAATTCAGTGATTCAATGCGTTTTATATCAGCATCAATATTTTTTTTCAAACCCCAGAAGTGAATTGGGAAAAAAAAAGTTTTGTGTTATTTGAAGCGTGTTACATTCATAAATAACAAAAGACAAAACCACACACATATGGAAACAGAAAAGTGATATGAACTTCCTGTCTTTCTATTCCTAATAGGTAGCTTCCCTGGCTTCCTTCAAACATCAGCTAAAATCCTACTTCAGCAAAAAAACAAAAACAAAACCAAAAAACAAAACAACAACAACAAAAACACCTTTTCTGATCCCTTCTTAATTCTAGGCCTTCCCTCTGGGATAACCTCTAATTACGATCAATGTACCTTTTACATAACATGGATGTTTCTAAGTTCTCTTCCCCATTAGAATGTGAGCTCCTTGAGGGCAAAGACTGATTTTGTTTTTCTTTGTATCTCCCTCTCTTAACACAGCCCTGTGACCTGATACACGCTTAATAAATGTTTCTTGGCAGATGGACCAAAACAATTTTTTTTTTTTTGGTTAGGCAATGGGGTTAAGTGGCTTGCCCAGGGTCACACAGCTAGCAAGTATTATGTGTCTGAGGCCAGATTTGAATTCAGGTCTTCCTGAATCCAGGGCCAGTGCTCTATCCCCTGTGCCACCTAGCTGTCCCATGGACCAAAACAATTTAAAATCAAATATCCTTACTCTAACAGTTAAGTTTTGGGAGTGAGTGAGACATATTGAAAAAGTACAGATCATAGAAAGGCATTGGGTATAGGCATGAGACAAAATTAGTCATGGGGAGAGAGCACGTGTGCCTTTTGGTAGAGAAAAGCAAGGTGAACCAAAAGGAAGTATCCATCCTTTTCTTGTAGGTTTATGACTAGTTTCTGATGACAGGTGCCACAGAAAAAGAAATGATCCATTGTGGGCATGATCAATGGGAATGGATTAAGGGATCTCAATGTCAGGTCCCAATAAAGATACTTTAAAATTTATTGCCCCGATCTACAAAGGCCTGGCAGTTTTTTCTCTTGCTCTTACCATATTTGCTCAGATCTCCTGCTGTATTTGTAATCCTATATTTTCCCAAGCATTGCTAATGGTTTGGATTCAGAGTCTGGGTTAAAAAGTCAATTTAAGGTTATATCAAGTTCAGTTCACCTTGATCATCAGAGTGCATCCATCTCTTCTTTTTCAAAGAAAGGATTGTCCACTGGCATAATAGGGTCACCCCTTTTTCACTCTCTCCCCAACCCTTATTGGGGATTTAATACAGGACAGGGACACCAGGGTCTGTCCTCCTACCCCCGCTAGGCCTCTCTCTCTCTACTTTTTCCCCTGAGACTGAGGGGAAGGTTTGTTCTATTAGTTTCATGGATATTTTTATTCTGTTATTCCTGTTCTTCCTAATTGGTCGCATTTCAAAGTGGTCTATTTTATGCCAGCCGACAGCCCTACAAAGCAGCTCCAGAATGTTTGTCTTTTCTACCTAGAGATATGAGGTCAGCAAGGCAGGGAATGCAAGAGAGATAAACACAGAAGAATGTGCAAGTACATCTCGGCAATGTCTCACCAATGAGGTTGCCAAAGTACTGCCCCAGGATGTCCTTGAAAATGTGACTTCGCTTGAGGTAACCTTTGAGAATGAGTGTGTGCTGCCAATGCAACATAATGGGTTTTCTGTCTTTATTTATACGACATTATTAAAATGAATGTAAAGTAATCTGCTCTAATGTCTTGTCTTTCTTCTCACTGAGTCTGCTTGACAGGGGTGCAGAGGGGAGAGAAGGCTGCCCTTATTTGCTTTCTAATGAATAAATGCAAAAGTAAATCTTCATTATGAAGCTCCTTTGGATCAGAGTATTTCAGATATTAAACCTTTACATCTTACCTTCTAGCTCAACCACATTGCACTGAAAAACTTTATAAGATGGCATTTCACACTGCACATTTGATTTCAAAAGTCTAAATGTGTTTAGGCTTTATAAGTATTTAAGTGGTTTTGGTTCTGGGAAAATCAACCACATAAAGCATTCACTGCTCGATTAATCATAGGAAAATAAAATTAGAGCTGGAAGAGTCTGGAAGGAGAAATCCTTTTGTCTGATTCCCTCATTTTGCAAAAGATGAAATTGAGGTCCTGATGTGTGAGGTACTTTGCTCAAGGGCATGCAGCCAGTGTCAGAGCTAGGACTAATACTCCACAAATATTAATACAATGTTACTGTGAAATGCAGTCCAGGGATATGTAAGAAATTCCTTGGGTCAAAAAATGCACTTCATTTTAGTGGCCCATTGATTTTTGTCTAGGAACAAAGATTTAAAGTTGCAATGGATCTCAGAAACCATTTAGTTCAAGCCCTCCCTGCCCCAGCCCCCTCATGATACAGATGGGGAAACTGAGGGACAAGAAAAGTAAGTGACATGCCCAAAATCACACAGGTAGTAATCATGAAATGCTGTGTTTGAACCCTGGCCTATTGACTCCAAAGTAATAGCTCTGCTCACCGGAGTACAATGTCTCTCTTCTTAACTAAAGTAAAAGTATAGAGTAGACCTTAATAGGTTAAACAATCATAAAGCTAGAGCTGGAAGGGAACTTAGAGGTCAGTTACGTTCAACTTCCCCATTTTACAGATTGGGAAACTAAGGCCCAGTGAGGCTAAGCTACTTATCCAGTGTCACAGTGCAGTAAGAGGCAGAGGTGACATTCATATTAATATCCTATCATTCCAAGTTTGGTGACTTTTCCAAAGTCACACATTGTCACCTCATTTTTTGGGGGGAATTTGGACCTGCGTTTTCATTAGCTTAGGGAATTCTCCACACAGATTGGCTTTATAGGGTCTCCCAGAGTCCTGAGAGGTGCAGGAACTTGTCCATGATCACAAAGCTAATGTCAGAGGGAGAACTTGAATCTGTATCTTCCTATGCTCCAAGGCTGGACCACTACCTGCTATACCACACTGCCTCTCTGCTACCTCATTACATCATCATTACATCACACATCATCCCTGATGTCATTGGTCCTCATTGAGAGAGAAGGACAAACAACACACGCAGGAAAATGCCTGGGAAGGGGTGGGGAGAAGTATCTCTATTTATACACAGGAAGTCACATCAGATGATATATGGAAAATAATATGGATTTGAAGAGCCTAAATAATTAAAGGATGCTTCGCCTCTTGTGTGACAAACATTTACTAGTGGCCCAGAGGTGGATGGTGCCTAGATGGAGGTATAATATCACAATTTACCCAGAACTTTCACTTGCCTTGTCTTTTTATTGCTGCTTAAAACTTCATTAAAATCAATCTCGTGGGCAGCTAGGTGGCACAGTGGATAGAGTACTGGCTCTGGAGTCAGGAGGACCTGTGTTCAAACGTGACCTCAGACAATAACACTCACTAGCTGTGTGACCCTGGGAAAGTCACTTAACCCCAATTGCCCTCACCAAAAACAAAAACAAAAACAAAACAAAACAAAACAAACAAACAAAAAAACTCCTCAGAAATAGGCAATCTGCTGCAAGGGAATTCTTTTTTTGCAAAGAGCTAGAGACATGTAGATGTTGCTTCAGTAAATCATCTTAAATATTACTGTAAATATTACTGTGGATAAAGACACTTTAAAAATAAACCTTCAATAATTTACACATCCAAAATGTGTTGCCTTTCCAAGTAGTTACCTTGGCAGGCCAAATGCTTACTCCTGTGACAATGCCATTGCTCAAAATATTTTCAGAATACCTCTTTGGGAATTGTCTACACAGCCAGTTTTTAAAGCCCATGGGAACCATCTCTCGTCTCTCTTGGTATTTTATGGTCATGTCAAATACTCAAATCATCTCAGTCCTACTCTACTGTGTTGTATAGATTAAGTATGGACATCACAAGGGAACAATAAAGATTTTTGTGCTTTCTTGGAGTGACAAAGTAAATCATTCCGATAGAGCACTGAAAGCCACAGACAAACTCAACAATGTACAGGGAACATGCTATCCTTAGCTGTGTACTCTCCCTAAAGCTATGGAACTGAATTTTATTCCCTCTGGGATCTTGTATTTTCCTCAAGAGAGGCAATAGAAAAAGAAGGTAAAGAAAAGAAAGGAGATACTTTGTTCAATGGATGTAGATATAAATATATTACCCCTAAAGTGGTGTGTAAATGCAATCTTCTGAAGCTACACAAAGCTTATTTTCCTTGCTAACTGGAATGAAAGGAATGAAAGTACAGGAAACTTTCTCTACTTAGATACACAAGCCTTGGTGTCATTTCTTTTGAACTACTTAATTGGCACGTTGACTCTCTTGGCGTAAGTAGAGCCCCTGGAAGACTGTCTAAATCGAGGGGATTCCAGAAAGACAGATCATTTCAGTATTCATCCATTCTAGGGGAAATATACTAGATTTCCTCTAAGAGAACGTGCAAGCTTCTTGAGGAGAAGGACAATGTTGATTTCATCTTTGTGACCTTGCGCAAGGTAAAATGTAAAGCTCATAGCTAATAGACTTAAAAATAAAATTAGGATTAAAGTATATTTATCAGCTTAGAAAATTGGAGAAGACTTATGTGAGACATAATTGCTGTTTTCAAACATTTGAAGGTCTGTCATGTGAAAGGTGGCACAAAGTAGCTAGGTGGTGCTGTGGATAGAGTGCTGGGCCTAGAGTCAGAAAGACCTGAATTCAAATGTGACCTCAGACTTACTAGCTGTGTGAGCTTGTGCAAGTCACTTAACCTCTATTCACCTCAGTTTCCTGATCTGTAAAATGAACTGGAGAAAAATGGAAAACCATTCCAGTATCTTTGCCAAGAAAACCCTAAACAGTCAAAAATGACTGAAAAAAAAGACTAAACATGCAGAAGAGATTTCTTCAGCATGGCCATAGAAGGCAGAACAAGTATAAAGCAGTGGAAATAGCAAAGAGGTAAATTTAGGCTTAATGGAAGAAAAGCTTAGTAATAGTCAGTGATGTTCCAAAGTGGAATGAGCTGCCTCAGGAGATTTACTTTGTGTTCCTTATAATGTTCTATGGAGATCTTAAAAAAATTGGATTACTAATTGTTGGTTAAATTGTAGAGGGAGTACTTACCCTTCTCTCATGTTTTAGTGCCTCCCACCTCTCACATAGCTCATTCTCTGAGGTGACTTGTTCACTCCAACTTGCCCTCATGCTGGCAAGTCTCAGTTCTCATAGAAAGGCCACCACCTTTTATGAGAGGTTACACAAAGCCAAACACTCCCCAGAGATCCACTTTAGCTCTCATGATAACACTTCTAGATTTAAAACATAAGTATAAACTTACCGATAAAGCAAAATAAACAACAATAACATCACAGTTACTCATTTATTAAACAAAATATGGGAATAATAACAAATCACAATCTACCATGAATCTGCATCATGCTCTCCTACCAAAATACTTGGTATCTCTGGGTGAGATTGGGCACATGTAGATACCTGTCACTGATGAAAGCCCATGTGCTGAGGGTAAGTCACAACTTTGGGTGGGAGGTTCTGATGTTATTGGTTGATTCAGGAATATCTTCACCACTCAAAGTGATTATTTTTTCTGCTAACTTCTCCTCTTTTGTTCTTTGTCACACTGCAGGCGGGAAAATCCTCTTCTCTTCCACTCTGGAATCAACACAATGTTTATAAGTGCTTTTAACTAACAATCACTTTTAAAAGTACACCGGAGTGTTAGAATCTTAATTTAGCTAGCAATTCCCTTTAAGCCGGAGAACTGTAAATCTCCCTAAGCTGGCTTGTTCTGGGCAATTCAGACAGTCCCAGACAACAATTTACTCACTAAATGCCGCATTAACCAATCAGTTTGTAGCAAATAGAGCTCTTGGCAAAAAAACAAACAAACAAAAAACGAAAAAACAAAAACAAAAACAAAACAAAACAAACAAAAAACAAAAAAACCCAAATCAAAACAACAACAAAAAAAAAAACAAAAACAAAAACAAAAAACCAGCTAAGGTTAACTCTCTGAGCAAGGCAGGATTCTGTGCCAACCAAACAGCTTGTAACAAGCAGCTCTCTGTAAATCAACTGCAAAGTTTTTTTTCTCTCTCTCAAACCATAAAGAAGAGGACAATTGGCAACTGAGAGGCTTCAGTCAGGTCTTTCTCAGTCCTGAAGGTATGGAAGGGCGATAACTGACTGAAGGCTCATCCAGTGAGTTCTCATCTGTCTTCATGAACTCACGGGCCGAAGGCTTCTTGTCCCTGATCCCTGCTTTCCCTATCCGTTTCTTCACACAGTTCAGATGTAGCTGGCGTTTCTACTTTCCACTCAGTCTTTATGCTCTTGCTCCATTACAGCCAGGCTCCTTCAATCCCTCTTTCCCTTGTACTTTTAGCAGTTCAGTTCAGAGCCTCTTAGTAAGAGTTTTGAGAATCCCATTTCCCTCATGAGGCAAAACCTCAACCAGTCTACCCCATGAATTCAACAGGCCTTATTTTCGCCTCAAGGTCTCCAAACAGAAACATGCAAATAAACTGAGGGACCACAATGCCCTGTAACTCCAGTCATTCTGTAATCTTCAAAGAGGTTTCCTATAGCAGTCTGTTCTTCTGACAACTATGGCTTTTTATGCTCACATTTGATCAGTTTTTAATATGAAAAAAAGTGCTTTCTCTGACCCTTTAAGTCATCAAACTATTCATATACAAAAGAGGCATCACCTAATTACCTTTACAAGAGATTTTAAATCTTTATATTTGTTACAGTTAATTTTCAGTACCTCTTGTAATCAGGTTCCTTATAGACAGTATGAAAACTGTTTATTTATATGTAGATTTAGTAGTTTTCTTTTTAAACAAAGCTCTTTTCCTACTCCTTCCAGACACTGAACTCTTCACCTGTGAAGGAAGGAATACCTTACATACTTTACTGGTTGATTTAATTATTTTTCTTTATTCAAAAGTGTACTTTTTCTGACCCTTTCAATACCAAATTGTTCCATATTAAAGGGCAATACATTAATGAGATGCCATTTTATACTGACACCAGGTAACTTTTCATCTCTGAAGATGAATTATGATGTTCTATGAAGATGAATGTTTGTTGAATTTCATTGAATTCCCAGGGGTGCAAATAGATGTTTACTGGAATAGATTGAGGTGTTGGTTCTAGGCATGCCATTTTGGTAGTGTCTTATAAATAAATTAGTCTCCTTGGGAGTATTAAGGGATCAAATAAACTTGTGGAACCATCAGGACCACTTTTGCTGTGGATGGTCATCTAGGGAAAGTTAGGAACTGTTCCCAACCCAAGAACAAGGTAGTTCACCAGTTTCCAGAAAGTAGCAAATAGTAATAGTTGTTGGACACTGCGTTCATCTAGCTGGGCTTTTCCCTGGATTTTTACCTGGCAGTGTGTTGAATAAACTGGAAACAATGCTATTCAAATTTGTATCTCTATGTGCTATAGTTTCCAGAGAATTTAGTAGCTTTCCAGGAGTCCTTTCCAAGTTGTAATGAGCCACCTGCTTTTGGTAGACAGTAAAATCCTGGCCAACAGCTATCTTGGCATCTTGTTTTCTTTGACTATATATACAGCCTAACCTCTTCTCATCATTTATAGCAATATATTTTTGCGTGGTGAAGGTGTGTTTATACACACACACTAACATGTATATATGTATGTAAATGTATGTATATACATATATGCATTTATCTACACACAGAGAGACGTATATATGTATATGGCATTTAATAAATATTGATTGATTGTCATTCTCTCATTTAACATTTTCAGTAATGCTAGGTCATTATTTATGGTTCATTTGATATTTTCTCTCTTTTTTTCTGTATGTCTAAGTGTTGAGGAAAGTGTACCTGCAATTTCATCAGTGTAGGGAGCTGCAGGTGTGGGTATCTTAATGAGCAATTCATCTGTAACTGATTATCTTAGTAGCCTGAAAAACTGAGAGGTTAAGTTATCCAGGATCACTCAGCTAGTATGTATCAGAGGCTGTATTTGTCTGTTTGTTTTGCTTTTTGGTGAGGCAATTGGTGGTTAAGTGACTTGCCCACGGTCATACAGCTAGTAAGTGTCAAGTTTTTGAGGCTGGATTTGAACTCAGGTCCTCCTGACTCTAAGGCTGAAGCTCTATCTACTGCGCCACCTAGCTGCCCCCCAGAGGCAGTATTTGACGGCATATCTTTCTGATTTATGTCAACTCCTCTAGCTACTACATGCCAAAGGAATGAAAGATGTGTGAGTACATGCTTAGGATCTCTTTTATTCAAGTACAAGGCCATATATAACAATTTTGCCAAAATGAATGATAGATACCAAGTGCTGTTAGAGGTTGGATTCTGTGGGAGTGGGGGAGAGGTAAATGAATGGTGGAGGCGATAGCCTGGGCAAAGCCTCACAGAGGTGAGACTTAGGGTCCTGGAGCCTAAGAGGGATTCTGTTTTTATGTCCTGAAGGATAAGTTGTGTTTCGACATGACAGTGTAAACAAGTTCATAAGCAGAACACTCACAAAGTTAAATCAAGATAGGTAGGGTTTAAGTAAGCAGAGAGAGGAGACATACCATTCCAGTCAAGGAAGAACTACTGATATGCTACTGATGCAACAGCTTTCATTATTAGCCTGCAATCCCATCTCCATGACCTATATACTCATCATTAAGAGGCAGGATGGAGAGGGGAATGGTCCCTGAAAAGAATAAGGGAAGTGCAAGTGATATGTGGGGCATGTCATGAAGGGAGAGATCTAGTAAGTGGATTTCTTAAATGGTAGGTATAGTTGGATCCCCAGGATAAATCTCCATACACTCCCATCCTGCTCTACAGCAAAGGGATGAAATAGTTTTGAATAATAAAATTGAAGTCATAGGCATTCTGAGCTTGCATAAAATGATCAACCTGCATTTGAAAGTTCTGACCAGTTAGTGTAGCTGGGTGAGAACCAAACCAAGCAGATGCAGGAGGAAAGTGGTCAGATCCATCCTGGGGATACAGATTGCCCTAAGTAGAAACAGAGATAATATTTCTCTTTAGGAAAGTTTGATAGGCTCAAGCACAATAATAAAGAAAAGAGTGAAGACTGAGAAAATAGATTCTAACGTCTGATGTGGTGATGGGAAACAAGAGAAAGGAAGAGATTAGAAGTAGGCAGAGCTTGTATTTCTTTAAGAAATCTTATTCAAGATAACACCAGAGAAGAATTAATGCTTGCTTTAGGGCTTCCTCAGGAATCTGCTATTTATAAATCAAATGCACCTCAACAACCAGATAAAAGAGAAAAGGCAAAAGGTGGAAGGCTTGCTATGAAAAAGCAGAGTTCAGAGCAGTGAACTGTATTAGTAAATGATTGTGGCAGTTAACAAGACAGTTAACAACAAGAGACCTAGAGAACTGAGGATCTCGATTTCAGTGAACACAGGAGATGAGGGGGAAATGTTTCAGTGACCTCCAGATATTGTGCTGCATTTGTGTCTCTGTCACTGCCAAGCTAACTACATCGGTGCCAAATGTAGGTTGGACTCCCTGTCAGATGCAAAATTTAAAGAATGAGAAGAATGTTTCTCTCCTTTCCAGGTTATTGGGACACATTTCCTTAAAGAAGGAAAGAAATGATTCATGAAGAAAACAAAGAAGGAAAATGTTTCAAAGAAATCCAAGGAGATACAAATCTGTGCTAGGAAGTTAGAAGGTCAGGGGCAGCTAGGTGGTGTAGTGGATAGAGCTCCGGTCTTGGAGTCAGGAGGACCTGAGTTCAAATCTGGCCTCAGACATTTGACACTTACTGGCTGTGTGACCCTGGGCAAGTCACTTAACCCAAATTGCCTCACCAAAAAAAAAAAAAAAAAAAAAAAGGTAGTTAAAAGTAGAGGAAAGGGAAGTAAAAAAAAAAGGTGAGTGAACTATTGGGAGTATGTAATATGAGTGAGTTTCTTACTTTTTGTAAAATGATAATGAGATTTCACAGGATCTGTCAAGATAGGGATATCCTGAATGAATGAGAAAACAAATTGATCATAAAGAATTGACAATTTATTTTGTTTAATAATGCATTTTATTAATAAACAACTCAATATACAAGGAAGAACAAATAAGAGTCTAGTTCTTCTTTGTTTACATTCATTTATAATTTATGTTAGAATCCAAGTGTGGATGGTTTTGCTATCCTCATTGATAAAAAGAAAAAAATGTATGAATATTTTTAGATCTTTTCCTTTTTTTCCTGTTTACTTTTGTCTTTTTTTTTTTCTAACCATCCATTTACACCCTTTAATGCTCTCAGGATCACTTTGCTTTATTGGATCTCTTGCCAACCTTAAAAATGAGAAAGTTTTATCTTTCATTTGTTTTCTGTTTGCTCATGATGTACCATCATCTTTCCCTGTAAGGTGTTACAACTGTCTTTATATTCTGAACTAGTGTTGCTTGTGGATGTTCCCCCCTTTTTCTCCACTTACCATGCACATTAAATATTTGTTAAACAAGTGGCTTTTTTAGAATCTTAGTCTCCTTGTTGTGTTAACTGATCTGGATCAATGAAAATCGAGAGTGAGTTATTGTAGTCTTTATCTGTGTCCTTCCTTTTGTCTATTATTCATTTTCATGATCATTAATTGTTTTAAAGATGTCAGTATTGAGGTTTATTTCAGTTGTCCTGCTATATTTTGCTCTTGATTTTAGGGTTCTTGATATATAATGAATTGAATCTTTTTTCTAACAAGTTGTTGATTTGAGAGTATATTGATACCTGATCGGGAATGACTTTCATGTCAATAATGAATTGTTTGCTATCTGTTAAAATATAAATCTGATTTTTTGTGATGTTCCTTGGTATTCAATACATTCAGCATCTATTGGTTCTTTTCTCAAAGAAAATGCTCGCAATATATAGGTGTGACATATTTCTATAGTTTACTAATTTTAGCCTCTTTCAATCCTGTTTTCTTGATTTGTTTTCTAATAATATTTTCCCCATCCTCACCTGTTCTAATCTTTACATTGAAATCCAGAACTTCAAAAATATTAATTTATTTTAAGGGTCTGATGCAGTTTTCAAAATTTATTATCTCATCTTTTTTAAAACAGTTCTCTTGAGCTAAGCAGTTCTGAGTTGTACTGGGCTTTGCCCATTACATATGTTCTGAGATGACCACTAATATGAGGGGTCACTAGGTTGTCTGAGGAGGGGGGAAAAGTTCTAGGTCAGAAAACAGAACAAGTCAAATCTCTGTGCCAATAAGAGTAGAACAGTGACTGTGAATAATCCCTAGGCTTCCAATCTCAGTGATATGGGGAGAACCTGTCTTAAAAAATAAAGAGAACTCGTGTGACATCTTTCCATTTAATTATCTAGTACTTCCTTCCTAATTTTCTTCTGGTTGCATTTATAGCAAGAATGCCAAGATTGATTTGATTTTGCTCTTCCAGAAGTATATCTACTCATTGGACATTTTATAAGGAATATACACACATATACATATATACACATGTATTTACATATATACACATATATTTCCTCATATATGTATATGTATGCATATATGGAACAATAGGCAACTGAAAGTTTATAGGTGACCTAAAATCTGTTGTCCTTAGTGCTATTTTCCATTCACTGCAGAAGCAGAAAGGTGACACACAGGACTAAGGATCATCTTGTATCTTTTCTAAGCTTCATGGATTGCCATGTTCAAAGAATTCATCACTAAGTGGCCAGGTTAGGAAATTTCTATACTCAGTCAGGCAGGTCCTGGGAAAGTAGCCTGCCTTTTGCTGTGGTCATACTTGAAGCCTTCCCAGAGTGATAAATCCTTCCAGAATTTACACTCCTCTGTTATAGACTTTGAGAATCCAGGGTCATTTTTACATTGTGAGGGGATATCAGAGGAGGCCTTTGTAAGTGATGATAATGCTTGTACATCAAAAGTATCACTAGGATTTGGTAAACTTGACTGACTGGGATATGAAAATGGAAGGGTATACCTTTGTTCAAAAGCACTCAAGAGCAAAAAAGGGAGGGAGAATGACATTATATATGAAGAGGATATATTCTCGTGAGAATCTATGGGTGGTGGTGGGCATAATATAAAGCTTTTGGTTGAGGATCAATATTAGGAGAAATAGAAGCAATATTATTGTGAGGATAGATCTGGCCAAAAGGAAGATAATGGTTAATAAGGTCAGAAAACAGATCATGTATGTGACCTGGATATAATAGTGATGAAAGACTTCAATTATCTAGTTATTTGCTGAAAGTCTCTATGCTAAAAGTGAAGCAATTAATAAAATATTGACTTACCTTGATGACAATTTTATTCTTTAAGGGTGGATAGAATGACAAGGGAAACCACTATTCTGCACCTGACTTTGACCATTAAGAAAGAACTGGTTGCCAAAGAAGAAATGATAGGAACTTTAGGAGAAAGTGGCCATTCCATCTTAAAGTTCATGATAGATAAGAAAGTGAATGTCAAGTGTAGACTGACAAGCAACTCAGATTTGGGGAGATGAGGTTTCAAAAAGTTCAGAGAAACGATGGATAGGATTCACATAGTGTAAAATTCTATGAGATGTCAATCTCCCCATAACATAAACACAAATAATTGTCATAAGAAATAAGAACCTGTCTCAAGAGACATATGTGAATAAACAGGAATCTCATCAACCGGCTTAGTTTTGGAAAAACACGGATAGCAAATGACTGGCAAATTGGTAGAGAAATTTGTTTCTGCAAACTTTTCTAATCCCCAAGACCTCAAAAAGGTATTATGTAACCAGTAAAGCATAATTAATCCATAAGATAAGACAGAAAGGCTACACAAAGTAAAAACTTCATGAAATGACATCAGAGACCTTATTAAGCATTCCCATCCAATGTCCTCCTCCAACCCCAAGCTAACAATAAGTGTGGTTACAGTGAGTACAAACAACTTATAGATTTGTGCTGTGAGTTGTTTTTTCTTTTCTTTTTTTAACCATTTCTGCCTCCTTCCTTCCTGACCCCAAACCTTCCCAACTCACCTATGACAATTATCTAACTTGTATTCAGTCCATAAAAGGAGGTAGACATCAATTCTGCCAAGTTCTACAAAGTAACTAGAGAAATGGAGTAGGAATGGGATGGAAAAAATGGACATCAAATCCACAACTTGCCACTAGAGAAAAACTCCAGGCTTCAATCTCCAAGTCACATAGTGGTTAAGTTTCAATAAGAAATAAAGGTTTTGTAAACAAACAGGAAGAGCTTCAGGTATGAAACAATGCCAATTTGAATGACCCAATGATTCTACACTGATTAAAAAGAAAACAATTAGAGTCTGGAATGAAGCATGTTATAAAAAACAACAGAGTTCAAGATGCAAACCCAAATAATTTATCCTTCAAAGCTGAGCTTAATCAACAATAAAAAGATGGTTATTCAACAAAAGAGAGGTAATTAAAACCTTCTTGAAAAAGAAAAAAAGAGCACTTATTGGATATAAGAACCCTCAAAGAACATAAGCACAAGAAAGCTAAAAGAAATGAATGGATGAATTATTGAGATTTATTTTCTCATATCTATAGATTACAATTAAAGAAAAATCAAGAGATGGAACTGAGTGATAAAAGAAAGAAAAAAGAGGGATCATTAAAGGACAAAAAATGAATTTAAAAGAATATAGATTAAAGAGGAATTTAAAGAAACAAAAGGGAAGAGGAATAGAAGAATCAATGTTACATGAATAATTCCTTAAGAACCCTTCCCAAATTAATCAATCAGTATCTTTTTTGGGAGAGATGTTGTGGGAAGTTGTGAAATGGGGAGAGAGGAGGGAAGAGCTACAGTAGAGTCAGAGATGTACTCTCATAAAACCCATAAGTCAATAGTGAAGACATAATAATTTCTTCAGTTTCTCAATGAATGCGGACTTTGAGAGGAGAAAAGAATGAAAAAAATAGAGTGATAGAACTGGGATGAAGGAATAAAGGAGGGTTACAATAGTTGTATATCTTTGGCAAGAGGGGTCTTTTAATGGCAATAAACTAAGTGGAATTTGCACATTTGGAGTCTACCTTCTCTAGGAAGTCCACCAAACTCCAGAAAAAGAGATTTAGTCTCTAAGGGCAGCAAGTAATCTTCATCCACTTGGTCTTTCCTGTGTGGATGGAAAGGGGAAAAAAAAGTTTTTGGGTGATTATAGAGCTATTCCAGCACTCAGCACAGTGGCTAGCACATAGTTGTTTTTCAGTTGTTTTCAGTAGTGTACAACTCTTTGTGACCCCATTTGGGTTTTTCTTTGCAAAGATACTGGTTTTCCATTTCCTTCTCTACCTCATTTTACAGATGATGAAACTGAGGCAAACAGGGTTAAGTGACTTGCCCAGGGTCACATAGCTAGTAAGGGTCTAAGGCCAGATTTAAACTCAGGAAGGTGAGTCTTCTTGACTCCAGACCTATCCTTCTATCTACTGCACAACCTTGCTGTCCCAGCTGGCATATAATAGACACTTAATAAATATTGATTGTATCATATTATGTCTTTCAGTAGGTACTTTTTAGATATGACAAAACCTTCTAGGTAAACCTAAGAAAATGAATTTTAATAGACATAATCATAAAGTCCTATACTCAGGTTCAACAAAATTAACTATACAGGTACTAGATGAGCAAAGTATGGCTAGATACCATCTATGAAAATGTTTAGGTATTTTAGTAGAGTGCAAATTCTGAGTCAACGGTGTGACATAACTAATTTCCTTAATGGGTATTGATGCAAAAATTTGAAATAAAATTCTACCAAAGAGATTACAGCAATATATCACAAAGATCATACACTATGACCAGGTAGGATTTATAGTAGGAATGCAGTGTTGGTTCAATATTAGGAAAACTATCAGCATAATTAAGCATATTAATAGCAAAAATCAGATTATCTCAATAGATGCAGAGAAAGCTTTTGACAAAACACAACACCTATTCAATTAAAAATACTAGAAAGCATAAGAATAAATGTAGCCTTTCTTAAAATGATAAATAGTATCTATCTAAAACTGAGAGCAAGCATAATCTGTAGTGGGGATAAACTAGAGATTTCTCAATAAGATAAGGGGTGAAGCAAGGATGTCCATTGTCATTACTATTGCTTAATATTGTATTAGAAGTGCTAGCCATAGAAACAGACAAGAAAAAGAAATTACAGGAATAAAACTAGACAATAAGGGAACAAAACTATCACTCTGCAGGTGATATTATGGTTAGACAACCCTAGAGAATCAACTAAAAAAACTAGTTGAAACAATTGAGAACTTTAGCAAAGTTGTAGAATACAAAATAAATCCACATAAATCATCAACATTTCTATATACCACCAATAAAGCATAGCAGGAAGATATAGAAAAAGAAATTCCATTTAAAAGAATTGCAGACAATATAAAATTCTTGGACGTATACTTGCCAAGACAAACCCAGGGATTATAGGAGAGCAACTCCAAAACTCTTCATGCAAAGACAGATGTAAACAATTGAAGAAATATTAACTGCTAATGGGAAGGCTGAGTCAATATAATCAAAATGACAATTCTTCCTAAGTTAATTTGCTTACTTAGTAGTGTCACACCTATCAAACTACCAAAGAATCATTTTGTAGAACTAGAAAAAAATAACATAATTCATCTAAAAGAACAAAAGGTCAAGAATATCAAGAGAATCGATGAAAACATATGAAGGAAGGAGGCCTAAGCAGTATTAGATTTCAAACAATATTACAACGTGAAAAACAATGAAACAATCTGATACTGGCTAAGAAACAGAGGTGGAGCAGTGGAATAGATTAGGTACACAATATACAGTAGCAAATGACCATAGTAATTCAGTGTTTGATAAACCCAAAGATCCAAGCTTTTGGGGTAAGAACTCACTATTTGACAAAAAAATTCTGGGAAAACTGGAAAGCAATTTGGCAGAAGCTAAGCATAGACCAGTATCTCACATTGTACATTTATCGTTTGTCTTTTGTTTAGAAGATTAACAATGACATCATGAGGTGATGTTCTGACTCACCACAAATTGGATTTACTTGAGGCAGGGTTGCACAAAGTATCTTCCAAAGTTCCAGTGGCAAGACAAAAGTCGTTATGACTGACTATTGTGTAGGATGCAGTGGATTACCTTGGCATCGTTGATTTTTGTCTGACCAAGCTCTAAGTGCTCTAGTCACCTCCATGGCTATCGGAACAAATTGTTCTCATCCACCCATTTTGCTGGGGGAAATCTTCACATGCTTCAGGTAGACATCTTCTAACTCACCAATTGTTTTGAGGCTTGTTTATTACTTCAATCTGGTTTAGCTCATTTGCAGAAATGATTTTACTGGCCACTGCACATGCTACAGTTTCTTGGAGCCACAGGTGAGAGCTAGGTTAAGGTGAACACCAAAGGTACATGAGCAGCCCTGCAAAGATCTCAGCAAGCCCTCATACCAGAGGTGCTATTCCTCCCTGAATACCCCATACACAGTTTATACCAAGATAAGGTAAAAATGGTAAGCTTTTGAGATATAAAGGGTCATATTATAAGCAAATTAGGGAAGCATGGAAAAATGCACCTGTCAGATCTATGAAAAAGGAAAGAGTTTATGACCAAACAAGAGGCAGAGAGGATAATGGGAAGTAAAATGGATAATTTTGATTAAGTAAAATTAAAAAGTTTTTGCACAAACAAAACTAATGTAGCCAGAGTTAGAATGAAAACAGGAAACTGGGGAAAAAATTCCAACAAATTTATCTGGTAAAATCTTCATTTCTCAAAAATGTAGGGTACTAAGTCAAAATGATAAAAATAAAATGCCCAATAAATGGTCAAATGATATGATTATGATGGAATACTGTTATTCTTTAAGAAATCACATACAGGATGGTTTCAGAAAAACCTACGGAGACTTATATAAACTGATTCAAAGGGAGGTGAACAAAATGAGAAGAATATTGTTCACAGTAGCAGCATTATTGTAAGGATGATCAACTGTGAAAGACTTAGTTATTCTGATCAAGGCAATGATACAAGACATTTCCAAAAGACTCATGATGAAAAACATTATTCTTCTCCAGAAAGAGAAGTGCTGAACACAGTGCAGATTGAAACATATACTTTTTTTTAACCTAAAACCATCCTGCTTGTCAGAGAAATTTTTAAAACATATGTTTTTGAGAACAATTTCAATTTAATTGTATTCTATTTCATGTATTTAAAGACAATATTCTGAGGAGTCCACAGGCTTCATTAGAATACCATAGGAGTATATAATACAAAAACTATGTCAGTCATAGGGAGACTAGTTAGGAATGAATTGTAGTTATCTGAGTATTAGGCACAGATATTATTGGCCTGAATGAATATAAAACTAGAGAAGTAGTTCAGTGATCTGCATACAGTAGGCAGTCAAAAAATAATAGTGATTTTCTCATGTTTCTAAACTGACTCTTTTTTTGGTATATTCCTCTCCTGGCTTTGCTTCTGATTTTCTGAATTTCAGCACATGATTTAGCTGCTTTTTCATCCTAAAATATCCTTCAGTGCCTGGAGCTTCCTACTCCTGGAACATTTATCCCTTTCTGTGATCTTCTCACCCAGAAACATTCCTCTGAAATGCTGGCCTTCTTCTATCAATGGTGTGTTTCTTCACCACTCTCCTCTCTATATACTCACTTTTTAGCTATCTTTTAATGTTGTCTTTCCATATTAGAGTATAAGCAACCTGAGGGCCTAGACTCTTTTTTTTTGCCATCTCCATCACTTAGTAAAGTGCCTGGTACATAGTAGGCACTTAAAGAATGCTTGTTGCCTGTCTGTGGAAAAAAGTGTTGAATATGGAGTCAAAGCAACAGAGTTCAATTGACAGTTCTGCAACTGACTACCTCTGTGACCTTGGGCAAACCACTTAACCTCTAGGCCACAGTTTCTTCATCTGTAAAATGAAGTAGTTGGAATAGATCTATCAATCAAATATTTGGTGATTTACTATAATGTCTCAGACACAAAGTAAGGAGCCGGGACTATAAATTAAAAGTTGAAACAGTTCCTGCCCTGGAGGAGCTTAGATTCTATTAGGGTGGAGGGTAAAGAAATACAATACATTTACAAATAAGTTAATAGGATGTACCCTGTCCTGTAAGAGTAGCCAATCAACACAATCAGATGCATATATGTGTATATACACACACATATATGTACACACATATATGTATGCATGTATATATATACATACACACACACATACATATTTTAAAATAGAAGCAACAAAAACTTTTCCGGATCAGCGTTTCTTAAGTTGTTAGTTTATATTAGGCATCCGTATTTAATTAAAATTACCCTGGGAAGTATGTTAACAAATGAAGGGTAGAGTGCTGAGACTAGACTCAGGAAGACTTGAGTTCAAATACGGCCTCAGACACTTACTTGGTGCGTGACCATGATCATTTAACCTCTGTCTACATCTGTAAAGTGAGGATAATAACAGCACCTGCTTCTCAGGGTTATTGTGAGGATTAAATAAGATACATTTGAAATACATTTCCAACTTTAAAGTGCTCTAGAAATACCATTATTATTGTTATTATTTTGTTATTAATAACAATAACAGCATTTATAGAGCATTTTAAAGTTTGAAATATATACTATAAAATGGCATATTATATACATATATTAAAGGGATAAATTAATGAAGATAATAGGTCACAATTAAGGTAAAAAGTATAAAATCTTTTGCAAATGGGACTGATTTAAAATGAAACATGAACAGAGAAGATGAAAGAGAAAGATTTTCTGTTTTCCTGTGTCTCAAAAGAATTGAAATGAAAGAAGAAAATATTCCCTTTAGAACATTCTTCAGTGGTTTCCCAGGACACATTGAGAATTCTAAAATAAAAATCCCACCACTGGAGGCCCTGAGGCTATCATTCCTGTTACAGATAATATTTATCCTATTGGTGCTTGACCACTCTACTGTGAAGTACAGACATGGTGACCTTCAAGATCTCATTCCACCTCTGGCCTCTTTGACTTTATGATACTCCATGAAATTTCCAAATGATTTTTTTTATTAAGAAAATGCAGACAGTTTTGGAATGCCCACGTGATGTATAGCCTGTCGGTGCTCTACACATATTGATACCTCAATACATCAAGGATCTATGGTTTGGTCATCACAGGAACTCCATCTCTGGAAGCATATTGTAATCCATCTCTAACTTATGTTCTTAAGTTACTGCCTGAGGTTAGAGAGGTTAAGTGACTCATTCAGTCATATAGCCAGTCTTAGAAGCAGATTTTGAACCCAGATCTTCCTGAAGTCAAGTCCTACAACTCTATCTACTATATACTTGCTATCTCAAATATCAGCAAAAATCTATAGAAGCTAAAACACAGTACTTTGCTGCAAGCTTTCCAGGACTAGGACGTTCACAATAGAAACCATCTGTGTATTTCTAATGGTGAATCACAATTTCATTTGCACTTTCTGCACTGATTTGATTTGTTCTTTAATTCATATTTCTGAAGGAGAAACTGAAATGCTTTATTTGGACAAATATTTGAAAAAGGAAATGGCAATGGTATCTAGCCTTGGTCTGCATTGGATAGGAAGACATAGGTGGTTGAAATCTATGATATCTAGCCAGCATTCCCCTAGAAGAGTGAAAGCTAGATTGAAAGTTTAGGGATAAAACAGAATGTATTTAATGGGAGGGCCCTAAAATTGTGGAAGCTGCTGTAAAGATCCTGGATGCTCCTCATATGTGGCTTTTTGTGTTCAAGGACAATACAAGTCCTAAATATTCATTGAGCATCTACTTTGTGTCAAACACTCTCTGTTGTACTCATAATGGATATAGTTTGAAAAAAAGAATCTCACCATTGTTCAGATTTAGTTCGCAGTCTGTCTTTGGAACATCAATTGCTTTCGAGGCTTAACTTATTTTCTCTTTATATCCCTCATTTCTGAAAAAAAAACCAACAAAAAAACTACATTTACTGTTATCTTGGTTATTTTCTCTATTCAGACACTAATTGCGCTATTGTAAACCCCAATAAATTCACTGGCCGCTAGGCTTTCTAGTCAAATGCATTATTTCTATATTGTTGAGAAAGAAGGGTATTATTCAACGACTTACTGTTAATAGCACTAAATGTCATATCGGCATACTCTTGGTTGAACGTGAGCAAGTGGCCAGATGTTTTCATTGGGGTTATATGCCAATGTTAATTTTGTATAACATTAACCTTTGTTTTATTTCTCAGAGTCAATGTTCCTTAACAAAAGACATATTGTACAGGTTATTCTAAGGCTCATTGCCCTTGACACTGGTTACTCTTTATAATTTGAATCAACATTTATTGACCAACATGATCTAATATTCACTCACCCCGATTCAGTCAATGTGATTGACCTGATATTAATCTCAATGGAAGTCAATAAATTTTTATTCAGACATTAATGACTTACTATTTTGAAAGCTTTATGAAGCAATTCCAAGTAATATCTTATTAGCTATGTTACTACTGTCATTCAGATGACCTGGTTTAAGTGGCTTTGGGTAAGTGAAACTTTGGTCAGGTGTCTGTACAATAGAATGGGAACCAAAGCTATTTTGGAAGGGTGTTTGACATCAAAGACCATGTGTTATAAGCTTGAGTGAGGATTCCTAGAAGAAGAAAACAAATGTTAATAGTGGAAAACTCAAAAGTGTTAAAGGTAACCTCAGGAGTAAAAGGCATATACTTAGTCACTTAGGTGGATTTTATCAATACAGGCATTTCTTAAAACAATGTAGATCATAACTCCTTCATGTCTTCTCAACCTATAGAATTCTTGCCCATAATTTTTCTCCCATAAATCCTCTGTTAAGGATCCACTCAGTATACTGGAGGCCTTCCTACAATTCTTTTAATATTTTGGAAGGTATAAGCACATAAACACACACATTCATACATATGTATGTACACATGCATATTCATGTATACATATATGCACTTGTAAATATATATGCAATATCTCAGACAAATGCTATAGGTGGAACTACAGTTAGGTAGAAGGAAAATATTAGCATGGATTACACTTGGGAAATTGATCTGTGCTTTCAAGGATGTTCACTACTTCTGAAATACAATTATTCAATATCAGTTTTCTCCTGGCACAGTAATACTATATGGGGGTGAATCGTAGAAAAAAAACATGATTTCAGAAAAATCAGAATTATGATATAACTTGTAGAACAATGGAAAATCATTTTAAATATAAATTGGATACAGCATATTAACTAGGATATATTAGAGAATTGACATAGAAGACATAAAAATAAGTAGAACTAGCTAAGAAAATCGCTGGGCATAGAGTGAGATGGAAGGGGAGAATGAAAAAACAACATGAATATACCACAATTGTTGCATTGCTAGATGTGGACTGACCTAGTGAGTATCTGTTAAGTTTTGAGCTGCCTACAACTGTCCACGAGCTTTTGTTGTTTCATTTTTTTATATTTCAAGATTTCAATTTTAACTTTTTGGTATTCTTAGCTTGACACACATCAATAAACATGAACATTTAGATATTCAAAGAATGGAAAAAATACTTTGTATATGAAACTACAAACTTCTATTATACACAGCTTTTTTTTTTTAAATAAACCAATACATATTGTCTTTCGTATATGCCTGTATCTCCTTCTGAATTTCCTTGTTTTCTTCTATACATTTAAAATGTTCACTTATGTTCTTTTCTTCCATTTTTTTGCCTTCACTATCTCTAGCCTTGCCTTAAAACAAAAAGTCACAATCAAACAAAAAAAAAAATCTACTTATTGGCCATGCCTGAAAATTTATGTCTCATTCTACACTTCTATTGCAACACCTCTTTGTCAAAAGGTAAGACATATGCTTGGACATGTTACTGGTCTTTCGGAGTAGCAATTATTCATTGCATTAATCAGTTGTATACATTTTTCAAAGTGGCTTTTCTTTATAATGCTGTAAAAATATAAATGATTCTCCTGGTTCTGCTCACTTCATACTGCATCACTGCATGGAGATATTCCCAGGTTTCTCCAAAAATCTGTCACTTTTATGGTTTCTTATGGCACATTTTACTACATTAATATGCTATTATTTTTTCAGCCATTTCCTAGCTGAAGAGTATCTTTTTCCAGATCCTTGCTACAACAAATAGTACTGCCATTAATATTTTTGTGTATATGGGTCCTTTGCCTTTTTAATTCTTTATATTTTTATATAATACACATAACATTGGTTTTCTCTGGGCCGTAGGATATGCACAGTTTAATGACTTTTTGGAGACAGTTCCAAATTGCTTTTCAGAATGTCTAGAGAAATTCAAAGCTCTACCAACAGTGCACTAGTGTGCCGTTCTTGAATATTCTTTCCATCATTTGTCATTTGCCCTTTTTTGGGAGGTCATATTTGCCAATATGCTGTTTTCAAGGTGAACCTTAGAGATGTTCAAGTTGCAACTCTTATTAACATTTTTTGCATGTGGTTATTTATGGATTGTTTTTTCTTTTGAGAGCTGTTTTTCATATCTTTTGAACACGTATCTATGAGGGAATGGTTCTTGTTCTTGAATATTTAAATCAGTTCTCTCTATATATTAGAAGACTTTCCTGTAGAAACTTTCCCCAGCTAACTGCTTCCCTTCTAATTTTAACTGCAATGATTTTGTTTTTTCAAAAGCATTTTAATTTTATGTAATCAAAATTGGACAGCTGGGGCAGCTAGGTGATACAGTGGATAGAGTACCAGGCCAGGAGTCAGGAAGAACTGAGTTCAAATTTGACCTCAGAGTCTTACTAGCTGTGTCACCTTGGACAAGTTCCTTAATATTTTTGACTCAGTTCTTCATCTGTAAAATGATTTGAAGGAGGAAATGGCAAACTGCTCCAGTATCTTAGCTAAGAAAACATCAAATGGGGTCACAAAGAGTTGGACATGAATGAAATGACTGAAAAACAATAACAAATCAAAATTGTCCATTTTAATCTTCTGAGTTACTCTCTCTTTCTTTGGTCACAAACTCTTTGCCTGTCATTGTTGTGAAGGCTATCTCCTTCTCTAATATGCCTCTAATATGTTTATAATATGACTGTTTAGATCCAGGTCATATACATATTTGAAGCTTATCTAGTTTTCTTTCCTCTGGTGGTAGCTTGGCAGCTATCTTTCTTGGAGAGCCAAAATATCAGATACAAATGGTAGGAAGTAAGGGAGGAACATTTAGGTGTGAGATATTTATATCTTCCCCTCAAGTTCTAATCAATAGAAAACAAGAGTCCTGCCTCTATTTTCTGTAGACCCTTTTTATCCACCGTTTACATGTTATATGGGATGCTCAGGAAGACTAGCACCTCTGATGTGAGGGTTTGTCAGGCTCTTTTCAGGGCCGGTTATCCACCTTTGGTGTCCATCTCTCACCCATCTCTCACCCAACTCTCACCTGGGGCTCCAAGAAGCTGTAGCACGTGCAGAAGCCATGCCTCGGTAAAACCATCTTGCCAGATAGGCTAAACCAGTTTGAGGGTAACCAACAGGCCTCAAAACCATTGGTGATCTAGGGGGATGTCTACCCCGAGCACGTGAAGATTTCCCCCTGCAGAATGGGGGGCTGAAAACAATTTGTTCCAATGGACATGAAGGTCATTGAAGCAGGCACTGTGAAGTACATAGAGCTTGGGCAGACTAAAATTGAAGATGCTAAACTCATTCATTTTATCCTGGGCCATTGCCAGGTGTCCTGACTTTCGTCTTGCTACTGGACTTTGATGACTCTGGAAGAGAGAGTGGCTGACGAATTTGTGTAACTTTGCCTCACTTAAATCCAGTTCAAAAAGAGGTAAGACATCACCCCATGATGTCAGTGGCCTTTTTCAAAAATGAAGGATTAACAACAGCAGCAGCAGCAGCAGCAGCAACAACAACAACAACAACAACCACAACAACCACAACAACCACAACAACAACAACCACAACAACAACAACAGTATAATGTTTGAGATCTTGGTCTAAATCTAAGTGTCGCTGGACTCCTTTCCAGTTTTTCTGGAGTATATTTTCCCCAAATAGAAAGTCTTTACCCTAGCAATTAGGATCTTTGGGGTTATGGAGCGCTATGCTCATATATTTGCGTGTTTTTAGGTCTTACATACTGAATTTTTTATTGATCAACTACATCTAGTTTGTCTTGCCAGTGACAATGATAAGAATACAGCTTTCACATTACTGTGATTTTAACTGAAGAGGCATTCTAGAGTTTGGAATCAATAGCAATTAGCCCCATGTCATCTATGAATAGAAGTTTATGGACAACCTCACCATCAACAGGAATCTTTCTTTTGTTTGGGCTCTATACGGGGCATATTCCATGACAGTGATATACTTCTTAGGTGCGCACGTCTTCCTCTTTTACACTTTCGGTTATACTAATACTCAATGGATTGTCAAACAAAGGTAACTGAATAATAAAATCTGTCATAGGCTCTTGCATAGTTATCATGTATTCAGGGAAGACAATTTGAAGAGAATTTCTATGGTTGCATTCTATTATTCTACTGAAAAATTTTTATTTTGTGTGTGTTTAAATTAGCAAACAATAGATGAAATAGGATCATGTGTTTCCTCCTTTGTTTTACATCATTGTAAAGATGGATCATAGAAAATCATCTGCAAAGCTTTACTTGTTCCCTTCTCATGTTTTCAATGATAGCTTTATACATAATCTATTCTTTTAAAATAGTATAGAGATAAGAAAATAGGCAAATGAATCAGTAATTATCTTTCCAGGTATCTTTTTTTTTTGGCTAGGCAATAGGGTTAAGTGACTTGCCCAGGGTCACACAGCTGGTAAGTGTCAAGTGTCTAAGGTCGAATTTGAACTCAGGTCCTCCTGACTCCAGGGCCAGTGCTCTGTCAATTGCACCAACTTGCTGTCCCAACTCAGGTACCTTTGTTGATACAATGTTTCATTCTTTTGGAATTGCCTGAAACATAGTAGGCACTATATAAGTGTTTATTTCCTTCCTTTATTACCTTTTAGAAAATTTTAGTTTTTCAAATATCTAAAAAGTTAATTAGCAAATGCTTATGAATCTTTGCTGCCAACATTATAATTTTTGTCTGTATGTATTGATCAGATTCCTTGGTCTTCCAAAATTTATCTCCCTAAATGTCATTACATTTTTGATTCTTCACATAGCATTTTGGAAGTGATAGTCTGAATATTGTATTTTGATTATTGTTAACCTTAGTTTAATATAACTAAGCTGTATCTTAGGCCACAATTTCTGTAGACTCATTTTCTTCTCAAATAATTTTTAATATTTCACAAGGCAATAGCATACGTGGTCTTTTGATGTCCTACCCTGTGGTGAAAATATTAATAATCCTCTTTCGACACAATAGACACTTCCCAACAAACTCTCATATATAACAGTAACAACAGTTACTTTGTTGTTAACAGAAATGGAATGTCCTTTGACTTCGGTGGTATGACACTGGATTCAACAAGTGTTTTGTTGACTTTATTTATATTGTTGTAGTGGTCATTGTGTATGTTGTGTTACCATTTCTGCTTGCTAAATCCAGCATCACTTCCTACAAGTGTTCTTATAGGATTCCCAGAATTCTTCATATTTTTCATTCCTTAGAACAACATAATATACTATTACATTACAATGCCATAATATGTTTTCTATTCCTAAATTGTTGAGTGTATTTTTGTTTCTAGATTTTTATCTTGAATAATCCTGTTATGCAGATTTTTTCATAAATTAAAAATATTTCTATCAGTAACTTTCTGAAGATATAGTTCAAGTACTAAAATATCTAAGTCACAGAAAAATTTAGGAACTTTTCTTACATAATTCTAAATTGTTTTTCAGAATAGTTGAACCAATTTATGAACCCATTATCCTTGAATTGGAGTATTTTCCCCTCATGGCTCTGCTAACAATGAGTTCTTCCATTTTTTATTAGTATCATTCCTAACTTAATAATTATAAGAGGATATCTTAGGATTGTGATTTTGAACTTGTTTTCATATAGTGATGATATTTTCTTTTTTAAAATTATTTATAATCTTTAACCATTTGTCTTTTCAGAAATAAAACTCAATCACACGTATGCATGTTATATTAACTATAGATTTTGGATGCCAGAAGGGATCAGATAGCTAATGCAAACATTTTCCATTCTCTATTTCTTCTTCTGATTCCAATTATTATTTCTGCAAATACTTTTAATTTTAGAGAATTAAGCTTGTTTATTTTGTCTTTGATCTTTTCTATCTTATGCCTTATTTTCCCCCCATCATAACAGTGAAACAATAATGCTTTATTCTTCTCTGCCTTTTTACTGGTATGACTTTTTATATTTAGGTCATTTTCCACTTGAAATTTATTGTGATAAAAGCCATGAAATGCCAATCTAAACTCACTTTTCACCAAACTACTTCCCCATTATCCCCAGAAATTCTTGTCAAAATGAATTACTTCCTTAATAGTTTGTGCTTTTGGATTTATTGAACCCCAGACTACTGTATAGTTTTCTTTCTCAGTCTGTTTTTTTCAGATGATTCAATATTCTTAAACATGCTATATGATGTTTAAAAATAGGCATGTTCTTTAGCATTCTATTCAATAATTCCCAAAACTTTCTCATATCTAATTTTTCTTAAATTACATCTAGATCCTTAAAACGTCTTTCTGTTATAATTGCTCACATCTCAAAGAAGCACAATGAAGTCACTGACAATTATTGTTTCAATATTTAGTTGTTATTGCAATGTAATTAATCTACCTCTCAGGGTTGTTGTGAGGAACAAATGAGATTATATTTGTATGTGCTTAGTGTAGTACCTTGAACATATACTAGGTGCTATGTAAATAATTACTGCTCTCCCTCTTTCAAGTACTGATATGATATGCCATTTGGTACATATATTTAACATTGATAATGTGTCATTATCTTTAGTGTTTTCAAGTATAATGTTTTCTTCCAACTGTCTTATTTTATTTTATTTTATTTTACTTTTTTAGGCAACTGGGGTTAAGTGACTTGCCCAGGGTCACACAGCTAGTGAGTGTCAAGTGTTTGGTCTGAGGCTGAATTTGAACTCAGGTCCTCCTGACTTCAGGGCTGGTGCTCTATCCACTGTGCTACCTAGCTGCGCCCCCCCCCCAATGTCTTCTTGAAGAGAATATTCAACATTTAAAACTTTAAAACAACAATGAAAAATTCAAACATTTGCACATCTATTTTTATAGTGTACTGTGATAAGCAGTGACAAAATGATTAAAATGTAACTGACCCTGTTCTCAACAAGCATTTGATTTAGGAGAGACGTATAACTTTGAAGCTTCTGGCTCTTTTACTTCTTTATAATGAGTCATATTTTTGGTGGATGAAATGGACACAAATACAAGGCATCTACTACCAATGTCTTTCTTTTTTTCACCTCATAAAGCTTCTTTAGAGGAATGCTTATGTACATTTCTTTCATCAGAACCTTCCCTCTTTATGTATTACTAATAATTCTGTAGATTTCTTCTCAGCAGGAGGAAGTGATCTGATTTGTTTCCATATTGCATATTCAATATTTATGTAGATAGACTTTTTGAGGTTTTAGCTCATTCTCTGTGTCCCACAACCTTACTATATAAGCACATATGCTGTATATACTTATAATTCCTATGAGGTGACTAAAAGGATGATGGCACAGGCCAAGAGTTTGGTTAGTGGATAAATATTTCCTAAGCACTTACCATGTGCCAGGTACTGTGTTAACCACTGGAGATAACCACATTCTAATGAGAGAGAGCATAGGCAAATAACAGGCTCATCAGATATAAATGTTGTAAATAAAAGTTAATTTCAGAGGGGAAGGCACCATCAGCTAGGGAGGGGAAGGAAAGTTTTTTTGTAGGAGGTGGGATATGAGCTGAGTGTGTCTTGAAATCAGGGAAGCTAGGAGTTAGTGGTGATGAGGGGGGTCAGAGGGGAGGAAGCTGGGGCAAGGGAAGAGGGGCCAGAGTGAGGGGTGTACTGAGGTGGGAAGAGCATTTAAGGCTTGGGAGACAGACAGTTAAAAGACCTTTAATTAGAATATGACATCATGTGTGAGAAACAGTAAGTAGACCAGTGTAGCTGGATTGTAGCATGCATACAAGGGCATAAAGTATAAGAATCCTGGAAAGATAGGAAGGGGCTAGGTTGTGAAGGGCTTTAAATGCTGCAATGAGGGGTTTATATTTAATCCTCAAGGTAACAGGGAGCTATTGGAGTTTATTTAATAGAGGAGTGATATGGTCAAAAAGGCACTTTAGGAAAATTACTTTGGCAGTTGAATGGACAGTGGACTAGAGTGGTAGAGAGATAACAGGGAAATTGACTAGAAAGTTGAGGTGATAAAGGCTGAATTAGGTTTGTAGTTGAGTGGATGGAGAGAAGGGTATCTCTATCTGTATCTATATCTTCTGACTGATATTGTGAAGGTAGAAACAATAAGATCTGACAAAATTTGGAATATGTAAAGGAACTAGGAAGTCAAGAAGGATGAGGATTGAAAAAGGCCAATAGGAGAGTCGATAAAGAGATCAATGGTAACTTCCCAGACAGTAGTTTCATTTGAATGATGAGCTGATAAGCTAAATTGTAGAGGGTATTTATAAGCAAAGTGAGAGGAGAGGAAGTGGAGGGACTTAATGTAGACATATTTCTTAAGGGTTTAACCTGAGATTAGCATCATAGCTTGACAGGGTGGTTGAATCTAGTGAGGGTTCTTTAAGGTTAAGAGAGACATGGATATGTTTGTAAGCAGCAGAGAAAGAACCAGTAGATTGGAAGAGACAGAAGATTAGAGAAAGAGTGGGGGTAATGTGCTGGAGATGGGGTCAACAGTGCATGTAGACAAGGAGAAGGGCCACTTCTTCATGAGAGGCATGTGTGGAGGAGGAGGTAGGGGAAGATGTCTGAGTGATGTGGGATGAGGAGGTAGGGAGAAAAGGGAGATTTTGGTGAATGGCCACAATTTTTTTCAGTGAAGTATGAAATGAGGTCCTCAGCTGTGAGGGTTTTATTTTAGTTTACTTCTTAATTTAGGCTCTTCTCATATGCTTAATTTATCAAATTACAAGTCTTTATCTTCTCTTTGGAATGTTCCCCAACTGGAAATGAAATCTAGGCCTCTTCCACTTAACCTTTCTTAGCTAACCAATAGAACCACTGAAAATTTGTATGAACCTAACCTTAGATAAGGAAACTCTGTCAATGGCATATGAAATATGCCACCATGCTTTCCCTGCCATGGTATCATGTCAGCCTTACCATCCATTAAGAAGAAACAGCTTTTATTTTCCTTCGGCTGTGGTCATTCATAAGGAGCAGCTCAGATTTCTTTCCCCTGCAAACACATTATGCAGTCCTGTTTTTTAAATCCAATCTGTCTGTGTCAGATACACAGCAGTAAGTCTGCTTCTCTGTATGAGGGAAATTGTTTTCCACTAACTGATGACCTCAGCTTAGCAGTTTCTTTTCCAGCACATCAAAGCTCACAGTCAGACTTGCTGCAGCAAGTGCACTTTTGAGTGGCTTTATGACATATAAAGACCCTCTTTGGCATTCATACTGTGTGGCTCTATTGTTTATAAGCTAGCACTAAATTATTTATGGAAGTTGCAGAAGATATGACTTTTTTTTTTAAACTCAAAAGCTGTATTTTATCTTGTGGTGTGATTTTATGTGAAAGCTATTTTTGGGGGGGTGAAGGAGGGGGTGGCTTATGTCCTCTTTGCATTTATTTGACAGGTTTTATAGTTCTACTTCCATGTCTTCATTTTTATTATGGTTGAGACCTGCCTCTGGGGAAAAAAAAGAGATTATTAACTGCATCATGGACTGAAGCCAAGTGATCTCTTTCCTGAAATTTTCATTTTAACTTGAGTTCAGGAAGGGTCTCACTGAATTAGCTAGTGCAAATAGTCTAAGAATCCATAATTTTGTTTGCCTAAAGTAAAGCAAAAGATCTTCAATTCAATTTGACATTCCACAAATAACAATGCAGGCTGAAATATTATTTTTTAATATTGCAATTGATGACTAATATAATTGATGTAGATTGAGTGCTTTGCCAGAAAGTGTCATATAATTGCCAGCTATTGTTATTATTATCAACTTCTTAGTGTTTTGGCATTATATTTTTGATATCATAAAGGTGGGAGCAATTATAAACTTATCTGTTCATGATGTTAATTTGACCACAATGGTGATTTAAGTGTCAGTTTGAGAAAATTACCTTCCACTTGACTTCTGTTTGAATTTGTACTGACATATTTCCTTTCATAACAGAGGGTTTTTAAACAGTGGAGTCAGAAAAGATTGATGGTCTTGTTATTACAAATGACCATAATGAGGGTAGACCTGGAAAACAAAGTGTTTGGCTGGGAATAGGTTCAATCAAGACTAGCTGCAACTCTCTGTGGTGGTCCTTTGTATTTATTGGGACCTATAAAATGGCAAGAGAAATATGATATATGGTCTTTTTATGAACTGCTTAGGGACTAGACCACTGAGAGACAATGAGACTCTTCTTCAGATAGCATTCTATGGGAATGAATGAATTTTAGTATGTTGATGTATGTGGCCCTTAGAGGACTCAGTTTATGGATACTCCACTTTGGAAGCAATTGAGGCAGAAGCTATAGACCTTCTACCACTCTTCCCCTCCACTTTAATTTCTTTATATTTTCCATGTGGCACAGAGGATAGAGTGATGGACCAGGATTTAAAGAGTACAAAATCAATCAGGACAGATAACGCGCTAGTCATAACAAGCACTCTTTTTCAATAATCTGAAAGATGACACTGTAGATGGACCTTGTCAGAAGATCAGTATTGAAATCAGATTGATTATATACTTTGCAGCCAAAGGTAGAGAAGCTCTATAGTCAGTTAAAACAAGACCAGGAGCTAACTATCTCAAATCATGAGCTTCATATTGCAAAATTCAGACTTAAATTGAGGAAAGTAGGGAAAATCATCAGATCACTTAGGTATGACCTAAATAACATTCCTTAGAAATATGAAGTGGAAGTGATGAATAGATTGAGGTGATTAGATCTGATAGATAGTGTACTTGAAGAATTATGGACAGAGGTTTATAATATTGCATGGAAGGTAGCAACAACAGCAACAAAAATTACGAAGAAAAAGAAGAGCAAGAAAGCAAAATAGCTGTCTGATGAGGCGTTACAATTAGCTGAGACAAGAGGGAAGGGAAAGGGAAGTGAGAAAGAGACAAATATAACCCAGCTGAATGCAGAATTCCAGGGAATAGCAAGGAGAAATAAGGTTTTCTTTTTTTTTTTGCATTTACTTTCTAAAATTTATTTTGATTTATCAACAATCCCCTCCATAAGCTTTTGAGTTTTAAATTTTTCTCCCCCTCCCTCCCTCCCTCCCCAAGATGGCACACAATCTGATATAGGCTATACATATACATTTCTATTAAACATATTTCCACATTAGTGATGTTGTAAGGAAGAGTTAGAACCAATAGGAGGAACCATCTGAAAGAGGAAACAAAACAAAACAGAAGAAAAAAATAGCAAATAGTATGCTTTGATCTGCATTCAAACTGCATAGTTCTTTCTTTGGATGTGGATAGCATTTTCCATCGTGAGGCCT
>NW_020954740.1:2259925-2422399 GCF_900497805.2 Vombatus ursinus
CCTCCCTCCCTCCCCAAGATGGCACACAATCTGATATAGGCTATACATATACATTTCTATTAAACATATTTCCACATTAGTGATGTTGTAAGGAAGAGTTAGAACCAATAGGAGGAACCATCTGAAAGAGGAAACAAAACAAAACAGAAGAAAAAAATAGCAAATAGTATGCTTTGATCTGCATTCAAACTGCATAGTTCTTTCTTTGGATGTGGATAGCATTTTCCATCATGAGACCTTTGGAGATGTCTTAGATCCTTGCATTGCTAAGAAGGGCTAAGTCTATCAATGTTGGTCATTGCACAAGGTGGCTGTTATTGTGTACAGCATTCTCCTGGTTCTGCTCATTTCACTCAGTTTCAGACCATACAAGTCTTTCCAGGTTTTACTGAAGTCAGCCTGTTCATCATTTCTTATAGAACAATAGTATTCCATTACATTCATATACCACAACTTGTTCAGCCATTCCCCAATTGATGGGCATTCCCTCAATTTCCAATTCTTTGCCACCACAAAAAGAATTGCTATAACTATTTTTGTACATGTGGGTCCTTTTCGCATTTGTATGATCTCTTTGGGATACAGCTCTAGAAGTGCTATTGTTGGGTCAAAGAGTATGCACATTTTATAGCCCTTTGGGCATAGCTACAAATTCCTCTCCAAAATGGTTGGATGAGATAAGGTTTTCTTAAATGAAAAATGCAAAGAAATAGAAGAAAACAGAATGGAAAAGAAATGAGATATCTTGAAGAAAGTTAGAGATATTAAGGGAATGTTTCATTTAAAAGTGGGCATGATAAAAGACAAAAATGGTAGGGACCTAACAGAAACAGAAGAGATTAAGAAGAGGTGGTGAGAATATACAAAAGAACTATAAAAGAAAGATCTTAGCATCACCAACAACCACGATGGTATGATTACTGATCTAGAGTCAGACATAGTGGAGAATGTAGTCAAGTGGGCCTTAGGAAGAATTACTAACAATAAAGCTAGTAGAGATGATGGAATTCCTTTTCATTCATTTAATAGTATTTTTCCCCATTACATATCAAGACAACTTTTAGCATTCATTTTTACAAGATTAGGTTCCAAATTTTTTCCTTCCCTCCTTCCTCTCTCCCAAAAATGGTAAGCAATTTGATATAGGTTATAAATGTGCTATCATGTAAAACATATTTCCATATTAGTCACAATTGTGAAAGAAGAAACAGATTAAAAGAAGAAAACAAAAGAGAATAAAGCAAGTTAAAAACATGCTTCGAGCTGCATTCAAGGTCCATATGTGCTTTATCTGGATGTGGATAGCATTTTCCTTCATGACTCCTTTTTGTACTTGTCTTGGATCATTGTGTTGCTGAGAAGGGCTGAATCATTTGTAGTTGATCATCACACAATGTTGCTGATACTAGGGACAATGTTTTCCTGGTTCTGCCCATTTCGCTTTGCATCAAATCTGTCCAAATCACTTTGCATACAAGTCTTTCTGGGTTTTTCTGAGATCTGCCTATTCATTATTTTTTGTTGCACAATAGTATTCCATTACATTCATATACCACAACTTGTTCAGTCATTCCCCAATTGATGGGCAGTGCCTCAGTTTCCAATATTTTGTCGCCACATAAAGGGCTGCTATAAATATGTTTATATGTGTAGATCCTTTGCCCCCTTTTCTATGATTTCGTTGGGATACTGATTTTGCAGTGGTATCTCTGTGTCAAAGGATATGCAGAATTTAGTTGTCCTCTGGGCGTAGTTCCAAATTGCCCCCTGGAACAATTGGATCAGTTCACAACTCCACCAACAGTGTATTAGTGTCCCAATTTTCCCGTATCCTCTCCAACATTTATCATTTTCCTTTTTTGTCATTTTAGACAATCTGATAGGTGTGAGGTGGTACTTCAGAGATGTTTTAATTTACATTTATCTAATCAAAAGTGATTTAGAACATTTCTTCATATGCCTTTTTCCTCTGAAAACTGCCTATACATATCCTTTGACCATTTATCAATTGGAGAATGGCTTGTATTTTTATAAATTTGACTCAGTTCTCTTTATATTTGAGAAATGAGGAGGATTCTGGTTCTTGATTCACTCTGCTATCTACTTCTGTTTAATGGGAGGGTTCATCCCATTCACATTCACGGTTAGGATTACTGTGTATTTTCCTCCATCTTATTTTTCCTCATGTAAGTCCTCTTTCTCCTTTCACCCTTTTCCTCCTCGGCAGTGTTTTGCTTCTGCCTACCGCCTCTCCTGGTCTTTCCTCTCTTCTGTCAGTCTCCCCTATTTTTTACTTAATGTCCTTCCCTCCTACTTTCCTGTTGAGTAAGATAGATTCCTATACTCAACTGATTGTGTATATTATTACACCTTTGAGCCAATACTGATGAGAATAAGGTTCAGGTGATACTCATCACCCACCCTCCTATTTTATCCTCCACTGTAAAAGGTCTTTCTTGCCTCTTCATGTGAGATAATTTACCCCATTCTACCTCTCCCTTCCTTTTGCATCCTTTCTCATCCCTTAATTCTTTTATGTCATTCCCTTCAATTCATTTTATATCCATATCCTCTATGTATATTCCTTCTAGTTGTACTATGGTACAATTTTTTTAAGAATTACAAGTATCATCTTCCCACGTAGAGATGTAAAGAGTTCAACCTCATTGAATCCCTTATGTTTTCTTTTCCCTTTTAACCATTTTAGACTTCTCTTGGGTCTTAATATTGAAGATCAATTTTTTGTTCAGTTCTGGTCTTCTCCTTATGAGTGCTTGAAATCCTTCTATTTCATTGAATAACCATTTTTCCCCCTTGAAGTATTCTGCTTAATTTTATTACATAAGTGATTCTTGGTTGTAGTCCTAGCTCCTTGGCCTTCTGCAATATCATGTTCCATAACCTCTGATCTTTTATTGTTGCTGCTGTGTAATACTGATTGTAGCTCCCTGATATTTGAATTGTTTCTTTCTGTCCATTTGCATTCTCTCTATTAACCTGAAAATTCTGAAATTTGGCTATAATGTTCCTTGGAGTTTTTATTTTGGGATCTCTTTCCTGACATGATCAGTGGATTCTTTCAATGCCTATTTTGCCCTCTAGTTCCACGACATTAGGGCAGTTTTCCTTGATAATTTCTTGAAAGATGCTATCCAGTTCCTCCTTTTCATTATGGCATTCAGGTAGTCCAATGATTCCAACATTGTCTTTCCTGGATCTATTTTCCAGGTCAGTTGTTTTTCCAATAAAGTACTTTACATTTTCTTCTATTTTTTCATTCTTTTGAATTTGTTTGATGTCTCATAGAGTCATTATTTTTAAGGAGTTGTTTTCCTCCTTTAGCTTTTGTACTTGCTTTTCCATTTGGCCAATTCTACTTTTTAAGCAGTTGTTCACTTTTTCCAAGCTGTTGACTCCTTTTTCATAATTCTCTTGCATTGCTTTCATTTTTTCCCATATTTTTCTTTTACTTCTCTTATATGTTTTTTGAGCTCCCTTTTGAACTCTTCCATGAGTTCTTTTTGGGCTTGAGATCACTTTCCATTTTTGTTTGGGGGTTTGCCCATAGGTGTTTTGACATTGTTGTCCTCTTCTGAGTTTGTGTCTTGGTCTTCCCTATCCACCATAATAACTTTCTATAGTCAGACTCTTTTTTGTTGCTTTTTGTTCATCTTTTTTGGCCTGTTCTCTTTCTTTTAAATTTAAGCTCTCTTCCTGGGGTGGAAGGTGCATTATCTCAGGCTTCTTGTGCCAGGGACTGCAGGCCCTGGCTATTTTCCTGGTGCTGCCCTGATGTTTCCCTGAGGCCCACAGGGGACCTAGTGTCTGGTTCTGCACTAAGGGGTTGGGGGGGGCTGGTGCTGCTGGAGGCCTTGGAGTCTGGCAGCTTATCTGGTGCCAAGCTGGGGTTCTAGTGCTGGTATCTGACATGTGCTGAGGATGATGGGGTGTTTCTGCATTTCCCCAGGATTACACTGAAACATTTGGCAGTCTGGCTACTGGAGGCTGCCTGTTTGCCCAGGGCTATGCTGAAGCACGGGGCAGTTCTCAGAGCTGGAGTCTGTCCATTCCTCTGGCTATGCTGAGGCACATAGGGGTTCCTGGTGTTGGCATTTGCCTGCTCCACTGCACTGGGGCTCAGGATCTTCAGGTGGTTTGCTGAGGTGAGGCTTGCTGCTGGCTTGCTGTGATGCTTCCTAAACTGCACTCCCCTTTTACTCAAGTGAGACAGACCTTTCCAAATTTCTTGGGCTAAAAGATTGTTTCACTCCATCTTTTTGCTGGTTCTGCTGTTCCAGGATTTGTTTTGGGGTGCTATTTTATGGTTGTTTGTAGGTGAATATGGGTGAATTACAGCGATTTACTGCTTACTCTGCCATCTTGGCTTCTGGAAGTCCCCTCCTGGAATTCCTATTTGAAAGCTATTTAAAATCCTAAAAGATGATGCTGTTAAAATGCTAAACTCAGTATGCCATCAATTTTGGAAAACTCAACAATGGCCACTGCATGAGAAAAGATCATCCCAATCCTAAAGAATGTTCAAATTACCAAATAACTGCACTCATTTTACATGCTTATGCTTAAGATTCTGCAAGTTAGGCTTCAGCAACATGTGAACTGAGAAATACCAAAAGAACAAGCTGGTTTTTGCAGAGGCAGAGGAACCAGAGACCAAATTACATACATTCACTTTATGGAGATTATGGAGAAAGCAAGGGAGTTCCAGAAAAATAAAACAAAACAAACAAACAAACAAAAACTATTCACTTCTGCTTCATCAACTATACTAAAGCCTTTGAATGTGTGGATCACAACAAAATGTGGCAAGTCCTCAAAGAGATCATCTTATATATCTCTTGAGATAGAAGTAATGAACATGGCTTGGACAGACGTGGGGAGATAGTGAAAGATAGAAGATAGAAGATGGTGGAATGCTATGGTCCATGGGGTCACAAAGAGTCAGACACGACTTAATGACTGAACAACGAAGAGGACAATGAGTTCAAATCCAGCCTCAAACACTTAACAACTGTGAGACTCTGGGTAAATCACTTTACCAACCTCTGACTGCCTCACTTCCCTAATCTATAAAATGGGAATAATAATAGTGCCTACTTCCCAGCATTGTTGTTAGGATCAAATTATATAATATTAGTAAACTACTTTGCAAGCCTTAAAGTGTGATATAAATACTACTAACCAATCTGTTTTATTTGTTATTTTTCACCCAGGGGAATATAAACATCTTAAGAGGAGATTCTATTATATTTTCATATTTATATCCCCAGGGCCCAGAACCATGTTTTGTATATAATAGGCAAGTAATAAGAGATTTGAAGCTTTGCCACCCTAGAAATCACACTAATAGTGGCAAGGCTAGCCTGTAGATGAAGCAAAAAGAAGGGTCTGAACTAGAAACCACTAGAAATTAGCTTTTCTCTATCTTTATCACAAGAATATTTGAGCACTTTGAGTTTAAATTTCCCTTCCATACTAAACTCCTTTCAGAAACAAAGGTTGAGCACAAAACCCAGAGTCAGGAAGACCAGGGTTAGAAGCCTTCCTTATGCAGCTATAGACAAAACAAGTAATTTCAGTTTCCTCATCTATAGAATGAGGATGATTAAAATATCTCTTTATGGTGGGAATATAAATATTAATAATGATATTTGTAAGCTCTTTGGCAAACTTCTAAGTCTACATAAATGCTACCTATTATTATTGTCAGGGAAAATCGTAGGGATTTTAAGCATCTGATTCACAGATTGGGGTTATTGGGGCAATTTCATCTTGTGAAGATCTTGCTTTTCTTGGTTCATGGACAAGGCTGAATAGATCAGGCAAGCCAAAGCTTGGTGGTTTTGCAGATTTAAGGGAGTTCTGATGCTCAAATACAGGAGTCTAATTGGTGGTGAAGGGGATTTTTTTTTTAACACAGATGTATTTCATTGCTAAGGCTGTGTAATACAACCTTGTGGTAGGAACCTTTCAGACTTTGTATTGAAGGCTACTAGTCAAAAAGGTTTACATTATTCTTTTTTTTCTCAGTGTTTACTTCTTTTTGGTGCCTGAAAAATAGTTGGGGTGAATAGAGTCTGCTGTGTAATATAACCTCTCCTTCCTTTTATTCAAAGTCTCCAAATGCTGCTATGAGACCTTTCATTTCATGACAAAAATTCCTTCTGTCACAAGGAGGGATGATCTTTATTTTTTTAAGCTGCTGTCTGTGAGACATAAGATTATCAGTTTAAATTTTTAAAGGTATTGAGGTTACTGGGTAATGTTTAGTCATGTGTGACTCTTCATGACCCATGGACCATAGCATGCCAATGTTGTCCATGGGGTTTTCTTGGCAAAGATACTGGAATAGTCTGTGTTACCCCCTCCTGTCTCTGCATGATAGGTACTCTTGAAAACAGAGGTGTAATTTAGAGTTCCTCAGACATTGATTTGTGTATAGATACTGAACTTGTCTTTGGCCTTTGAAATAGAAGCATGGAGCCTTCTTACATTATTAAAGTTATAGCTAACTAATTCAGTTTTTAATATTGATAAAATTGAAATAAATCTTGGACAGTGGCTCATGTTTAAGACATGTCTGCCTTGCCCTAGAGTTACATTTCTTGCCAATGGCCAGCTATTTGAATTGGTTAAAATCTGCTCTTTTCACTTTCTGCCCTTCCCTGTTAGACTAGATATAGACCTCAGGAGTTATCTATTCCAAACAGAATCTCCTTCCACCATCAATCAGCAAGTTCTTTGAGTTTCATTTAATCTATATATTAGAATAATATATAATAGCTGGGTTAATGGCCTATTAATAGATAAATCCTTTGAAATTTGCTAAGTGCTTCATGTGCATTATCTTAATTCATCCTTACAAAAGCCCTGTGAGTTAAGTTACATAGGTATTATTATTCTTATTTCATACAAGAGGAAACTGAGTCGGAGAATTTAGATGACCACATAATACTAAGAAACGTCTCAAGAAGGATTTGAATCTAGGTCTTCTTGAATCCAAGACGTGCTCCTTTGCCAAAGAATTCAGGTTCATAGTCTTCTTCCTCCTAATCTTATCACTTTTTCTCAGTGGTTTTAGTAGATATGTTGATATCCCCTGAAACTCTTTGACTTCCATCCCTCTGAAGTTCCTTCTCCCCTGACTGAGAAATTCCTTTTCCACAATTTCAGCCCTCTTCTTCCCACCCCAGACTTCAGCATGTACCAATATGCCAGAAACCAGGTAGTACAAAATTTGAGAGACTGAAAAGGTCCCATGGATAGGTGAGGCAGAGGTATTGATAGGAAAGTATGAATCAAATTGTTTAATCTTTTTTCTTGAAATGTCCTCCTTTCCCATCAGGGTCAAAACATACTGTAAAGTGGTCCTGGGAGGGTGGCTTCTCTGTGGCCTCATTATGGGTGGAGACTACTTTACAGATCAAAGTTAGTCACCCGGCCTATCTTGTAACTTCTCTGACCTTTCTTCCAGCAGGATGTGTTTGATGGAAACCCTCCTACCTCCTGGGAAAACCACAATCCCCAGGACTCTGAAGTTATCTCCTTCCATCCTTTGACTTTAGGCTTGACCCTGCCCTCTCATTTTTTCCTGGAGCCACCTCATCTGTCAATGGGCATGTGCTGCCAGTGGAAACCAGGGTCCTAGACCTCTTGTAGAAGAATAAGTGCCCACCTGGGGAGAAAATGTCTCTTGCCTATCTTTTGGTACCTAAGAAATGTCCCAGATGCCCTGGCTATAAAGCCAATATCCTTATTTTACAAGTGAGATAATTAAGGCCTATAGTGGAGTTTTACTGAGATCATACCAATAGTAAAAGGCAGAGCTGGGATTAAAAAGCAGGTATTTTCACTCTGAATCTTGTCCTCTTTCCATTAATTGTGCTGATTCTTTCTTGCATTTTTCTCTCTCCTCATTTTACTTTTATGATACTTAATGTTGTGTAGTTAAATACATGTTTAGTATGCCTTGAACTTTATTAGGAAAGGGTATTATCTAATTATTACATAGCTGGAAAGGCAATGGACAAAATAACATCAAGAAAATGTTACTGTTCTCTTTCTCTCTGTCTCTCTCTCTCTGTCTCTCTCTGTTTCTCTGTCTCTCTTGTGTCTGTGTTATAAAGGGAGCATGATATGGAATAATTTTGGAGTCTGGACACATGGCATTGTTTCTCACCTAAATATTTGCAAGCAATGTGACCCTGGGCAAGACACTTTACCAATTGGAGACTTATCTATAAAAGACAATAATACTTACATACCTATCTCATGGGATTATTGCAGAGAAACTGCTTTATGAAGCTTAAAACTATAATAATAATAATAATAATAATAATAGCAAATAGTCAAATCACTCAGTCAACAAGAATTTATTAAGACCTTAATTTGTGCCAAGCATTGTGCTAAGCACTGGGGCTATAAAGAAAGGCAAACAAAGAGGCATCAACAAAAAGTCAGTTCTTTTACCCAAGGAGTTCAAATTCTAACAAGGCAGACAACCTCATAAGTACATAAAAGACTACACAGAGTAGAGGAAGATAGTCTGAAAGGGGAAGATTTACAAAATGAGAGACTGGGGAAAAGGTCTCTTGGTGAAGGTGGGATTTGAACTGAGTCTTGAAAGAATCAGAGAAGCTAAGACATGGAGGTGAGGGGCAGAGTATTCTAGGCATAAGGGGTAGCCAGTGCCAAAGTATGGAGTCTGGAGAGGGATTATTTTGCTCCTGTTTCTGCATTTGCTGGATCTTAAAGAGAAGGGAGTAAGGTGTAATAAGTCTGGTAATGTAGGAAGTGGTTGTTAGGAAGAACTTTAAATTCCAAAGAAAGGGCTTTATATTTGATCTTGAAGGTCATAGGGAGCCACTTGAACAAATTGAGTAGGAAAGAGACTTAGACCCATTAAGATTTATAAAGTAATTTACCTTTAGTGTTTCATTTGGTTCCTTTATAGAAGTTAGCTATTACTATTATTACATTTAAATAGAGTAAACCCTTAACTAGAAATGCTACTTTGATAAAGCATTGTGGCATGGAGATGAAACTGAATTCTTTTCTCTCCCCACTTAAAAGTATTTTCTTTTTTTTTAGAGCCAGACAATGGGGTTAAGTGACTTGCCCAGGGTCACACAGCTAGTAAGTGTTATGTGTCTGAGTGTGGATTTGAACTCAGGACCTCCTGAATCCAGGGCCAGTGCTCTATCCACTGCACCACCTACCTGCCCAAAAATAAGTTTTAAAAGCTCATTTTTTAAAAGTTTTTTTCTTTTTTTCTTAATTTAATTTTTTTTTTTAGGCAATTGGGGTTAAATGACTTGCCCATGGTCACACAGCTACTAAATGTCAAGTGTTTGGTCTGAGGCCAGATTTGAACTCAAGTCCTCTTGACTTCAGTGCTGGTACTCTATCTACTGCGCCACCTAGCTGCCCAGTATTTTATTTTTTCAAATTACATGTAAAGGTGGTTTTCAACATTCACTTTTATAAGTTTTTTTTTTTTTTGGCTAGGCAATGGAGTTAAATGACTTGCCCAGGGTCACACAGCTAGTAAGCGTTATGTGTCTCAGGTCCTCCTGACTCCAGGGACGATGTTCTATTCACTGTACCACCTAGCTGCCTCCCACTTTTATAAGATTTTGAGTTTAAATTTTTTTTTCTCCTTCCCTCCCCTCTCACCTCCCCAAGACAGCAAGCAATTTTATATAGGTTATACAGGTACAGTCATATTAAACACATTTCCACATTAGTCATATCGTGAAAGAAGAATCCAAACAAAAGGGAAAAACCATGAGAAAGAAAAAACAAACAAACAACAAAAGAGAAAATAATATGCTTTGATCTGCATTCAAACTCCATAGTTCTTTCTTTGGATGTAGTTAACATTTTCTATCAGGAGTCTTTTGGAATTGTCTTGGATCATTGTATTGCTGAGAAGAGCAAGGTCTAGCCTAGTTGATCATTGTGTGATGTTGCTGTTACTGTGTAACACACATGTTCTCCTGGTTCTGTTCACTTCACTCAGCATCAATTGATGGAAGTCTTTCCAGGTTTTTCTGAAATCTGTCTGCTCATCATTTTTTAGACTATTTAAAAAAAATTATCTTAGTATTTTATTTTTCCCCAGTTACATGTAAAAATAATTTTCAACACTCATCTTTAGAACTTTGAGCTCCACATTCTCTCTCTCCCTCCACCCTCCCCCATTGAGAAGGACAGCAGTGAGATATAGGTCATACATGTATAGTCATACAAAACATATCCATAATAGGATGAAGCTGAATTCTTAAAGACAAAGCCAGCAAGGCAAACCCCTGTAAGTTTCCTGTGCTTTAAGGACAAACTTGATGAGGACTAACCTAGATGAATTTGGATTGCCTTCTCATCAGACTGTTGACTGTCAGATGATATTTTGTTTTGTTTTTGCTATGGGTAGGGGCAGGAGGAATAGCAGAGTCACAAAAATTCATGAAGAAACATTTCCTAAGGAATGAGAGAATAATCTATCTGTGTATGTGGAAGGAGTATTTAAACCCAGTTGAAATCATATATCATAACCAAGTAGACAGAATAGACAGTATCTAAAGTAGTCAATAATTTGTATTCTTGATACTGGACAGGATTGTTTCCAACCCACTTCAGAATGTTAGTTGTCTGTGTTACTTTTAGGTCTGATTGCAAATGAAATTCTATAAATCCCTTCAAGAAGTCCCTTTAATAATAAACAAATCCATTCTCAAAAGTTTTGTCATCCAACATTGTCATTTTGTCATCCAACCTCACTTACTTCTGATGGAAAATGGAATTAATTATATTGTTCCGTAGGAACCATACAGATTCCCAGATCATTGTTATTTCTGTGTCAGCAGGGCTGGTGTGTTTTGCTGGATACCAGAAAGTTTCCCCATCCAAAGTATCTCCTTCATCAACCTTGTCACAGTGCTTGAAATGGTGGCATCATCTATGCCTTTGGAGTAATTAATAATGATAATAATAGCTAGCGTTTATATAGCACTGTGATGTCAGGCATCTGTGATAAGCGCTTTACAAATATTATGTCATTTGATTCTCACAGCAACCCTGGGAGACAGATGCCATTTTACAGATTCAGAAATTGAGACAAATTGAAGTTAAGTGACTTAGCCAGGGTCACAAAGCTAGTAAGTGTTAGAAGTTGGATTTGAACTTAGGTCTTCCTGACTCAGCTTTCTATCAACTGCTTACCTAGTTGCCTTGTATTAAGGCAAGAAAAGCCTTTGTTAAGATGAAAATGTTATATAGGAAAGGTAACTCAAAGTAAATATTCACTCTTTTCCATTAATGACTTTCCTTGAATTCATTAATTAATCATCTAAGAGAGTCCTGTGGGAACAAGGCACAGTACAGGAAGTTTTAAGGAAGGGAAGAGAGATAGACGATCAAGAAAGATTCAGAGCATGAGATTCTTCCCAAGAAAAATGTTTCAGTGGATCATCCCCCACTGCTACCATCAGTGTGAAGATACTGAGTGTATTGTAGGAGTTCAGAAAGGAAGGTGGAAGGACCTTGTACATCAACTTTGTCCATTTGTTTAGGGCTCATCTTACATAGATATCCTATTTTCTAACCCCAAGTTACTAGGGCTCTTTTGACATTATCAAATGTCTCCTTATTCTCTTAAGAAAATGGAATCTTCATTTGGACGTGTCTGAAAAAAGCTTTGCGCACTGAATAAACAACATGCGTAAGTACATCTCTGTTCAACAATAGCTGAGACGTAACTCATGAATCACTGCTTTGATTCCCAAATCTCTTCTGCTTTTAAAAGTAGATATTTTCTTTATAAAACATTAACTAAAACACAAACTAAATTGGGGGTGGGGGTAATTCACCTAAAAGTCAAGGGCATTCATAGAACCATAGATCTGGAAGGGACCTGAGAGGTCATCAAGTCTACCCCCTTCTTTATGTAGAGGACGAAACTGAGTCTAAGAGAAGTGAAATGACTTGCCCAAGGCCACACAAGTAGAAAGTGGAAGAACCAGGAATTGAGTTCAGGTCCTCTGATTCCAAAGTTAGCACTCATCCCTGCTATCCTGCTTCCCACAGAATGTTTCTGATCTCTTGTTAGAATTCTCCATTTTAGTGAAAGGACAGCATGCTGGGCTTAACTTTTACCTCTAATGTTTCCTAGCTTTGTGACCATGGGCCGGTCAATCTCTCTGAATCTGAGTTTGCTCATCTGTAAAATGGGGGTAGTAGTACTTAACACTCTCTACTTCACAGTATTGTTGCAAGGAAAACACTTTACAAACTTCAAAGTATAATAGAAATGTCAATTATCCTTATTCTTAATGTTAAAATAATGCCCTCTTAGGAAAAAATAATACGCATGGTTATTGCTTATGTTTTTGGAGAACTCTTTTGGATGACTAAAAAGGGAGTTTCTCAGTTTTCCCATGTATTTTACATTTTCCTTGCCTGTGAAAACAACTCAAACCTTAGGTTCTTCAGAATGTAAGACCTTAGTTTAGAGCTGGAAGAAACCTTAGAGTCCACTAATTTAAGTCTTTCATTTAACAGATGAAACTGAGACCCAGAGAGGTTTTGTGATTTTTCCTAAGGTCACGAAGGTAGTTAAGTGGCAAGGACGTGATTTGAACCCTGAACCTCTGACTTAATCTAGTACTAGTGCACCACACTATCATTTGGTTAGACCCTATGAAGACATTTAAAAAAAATAATTATTTTATTTAATAGTTTTAACTTCATTGCGGTTGTGGTTCAGAGTAGAGTGGGTCCTTTAGGAACTCTCCTTACTAGGTCAACCACCAAACAACACTGAGGAAGTTCATTGGAAACAGCTGAGCTTTCAGACAAGGCTAGTAAAATCCCCTATAAAAGATAGCTCAGCTGAGGCAGTGCCTGCGAAGGGAGGGCAAACATATGAGAGGGACAGCTTTCTGCTAATTTTGAGTTTTGTCATTCTGTGAAGTTTGATAAGAGACAGTTCACATTAATTAATTGAGGATTAGAAATATCCTAGCAAGGTGTTAACCTGCTGTATAGACCCCAGGATCTTGCTTGAAATCAGCTGAAAATAGGTCAAGAGAGACATCTAAAACAATTGCAAAACTTCAGAATACAATATACTTTCTTGTTATAGGACAGCTGGGTGATGGAGTACATAGAGCAAGGACTTGGAGTCAGGAAGTCCTGAGTTTGAATTCTGCCTTGGCACTCACTAGCTATGTGATGTTAAGAAGGTCACTTGATCTCTCCAGGCCTCAGTTTCCTTATGTATATAGTAAGCATAATAACAGCACCTTCCTTACAGGGTTATTGTGAGGATAGAATGAGTTAACACATGTAAAGTGCTTTGTAAACCTTAAAGCACTATATAAATGCTAGGTATTATTTATCATTACACGCAAGTTTTGTTTTCCTCCAGGATACTTGGTCTTACTTCATTCAATGACAGGATTGAGAATTGGAAGTGACTTTAGAAATCATTTCCTCTAGTTTCCTAATTTGCACAGCTAGGTGGAATAGTAGATAGAGTTCTGGGCCTAAAGTCAGAAAGATTCATCTTTCTGAGCTCAAGTCTGGCCTCAGGCATGGACTTAGCTGTGTGACCCCGGGCAAGTCACTTAACCCCGTTTGTCTCAGTTTCCTCATCTGTGAAAAGAGCTAGAGAAGGAAATGGCAAAACCACTCCGTTATCTTTGCTAAGAAAACACCAAATGGTATCACGAAGTGTCAGATACAACTGAAAAACAACTTAACAATCTTCTAATCTCATCAGTACATTTAAAATGAGCTCCTTGTTGTGAAGCCTAAAATGTGGCATAATTTGATAGAACCTATTCTGGGGACATCTTTGCTCTATTTCTCTCTATACTTTGTCGTTTCGTTCTCCTGGCTTCAGCTGTTACCTCTATTCAAATGACTCCCAAATCAACATATTCAATCTTAACCTCAGTCCTAAGCACACATCTCTACCTAGAATTTCCATGGGCACCTCAACTCAGCATGTTTTAAACTAAACTCGTTATCTTTTTCTGTTAATGGGCTCCTATTTTTTACTGCACTATTTTTGTCAATGATACCTCTATGGACTAACTGTGCCGTATTAGAAACGTTGCTGTTATTTTAATTCTTCCCTCTCATCTAGTCAATTACCAATTACCACATTGATTTAATCAAATGATATATTTCTCACAAAAGTCACGGTGACATACTGATCAGAGCGCTGGCCTTAAAGGCAGGAAGAGTCAGGTCCAGCATCTGCAGCATGCAGGCTATGTTACCTCGGGCAAGGTTCTCAACTTTGAAAAGTGCTCAGGGCAATTCTCTAAGACTCTAAGTGGCAGGCAAGATGGTGACCTGAATTGGTAAAGGAAGTGTCCTACCTGGGGGTTCCACACACCAAAAAAAAAGTCACAGATCCAGTCCCTCACATGCTTCCCCTCCTCTCTCTTCTAATTGTTACTACCTTAGTATGGGCCTTCATCACCTGATCTTATGCACAGGAGAAAATATACATACACAGACACACACACATATACATACAAATATATACACACATATATAGATACATATACACACATATATATATTTATACCACATATATACATACATACACATGTATACACATGAGCGCATACACACACACACACACACACACACACACATATATATGTGTATATATATTATAGCCTTCTAATAGGTCTTCCTTTCTCTAATCTGTCCTTTATAGCACTGCCAGACTTTTCTTCCTATAGATCTATCTAGGGCAGCTAGGTGGATAAGAGTGTTGGGCCTGGAGTCAGGAAGACTCGTCTTCCTGAGTTCAAATCTGGCTTCAGAAACTTCCTAGCTGTGTGACCCTGGGCAAGTGACTTAGCCCTGTTTGTCTCAGTTTCCTCATCTGTAAAATGAGTTGGAGAAGGAAATGGCAAACCACTCAAGTATCTTTGCCAAGAAAACCCCAAATGGGGTCATGGAGAGTCAGACACAGCTGAAACGACTCAGCAGCAAAATAGATCTATATGGTAATATAATTCTTATGCTTAAAACCCTCACTGTCATTGAAGAAAAGTTATAACGACATTTAAGGCATTTTGAAATCTGGTACTGCCCTTTCTTTCCAGTCTTATACTTCTCCTGTCCATAGAGTTGATGCTTCAGGCAAATTGAAGTATTTGCTAAGTATATCCTATATTTACCTCCCTCTGTGTTATTATTCCTGCCGCTCCCTATGTCTGAAGCCCTCGCCTCCCCGCTTAGCTTTCTTCTTCTGATAACCTCACCCTGATCCCTCCACTTGGTAATGACCTGTATGACCTTGGGAAAGTCACTTCACCTTGCTGAACCTCAGTTTCTTTATTGGTAAAATGAGGGGGTTGGGCTAGGCGACCTCCTGAAGTCCCCTCCAACACGACATCTCTGATCTTTCCCCATCGTCCTAGATCCCTTCCCCCTTCAGACTTCACATAGCACTTTCTGTGCCTCTCTCTTATGTACTAGTCTCTCTTAAGTATGGGTCTCATATTACCTTACAAGGCTATCAGCTCCAATCAGGTCAGAGGCCTTGTTTTACTTGGTCTTTGCCTCTCACTCAGTGTGAGAACTTAGTGAACATTTTTTGAATTGAATACATGAAGACATAGCCTAAATCAGGGTCATTTACTTTACTTACAGAGGTGTCACACATGTTCTATGGAAATTGATAAGAAAATGTACCTGCTAGATCAAACCTGCTGTGTGTGTATGCATATTTTATTAAGCTAGACAATGAGAGCATGAATGCGACAGTTTTTAAGCCACAGTTCTCTTGTGGATAGGGATCTCAAGTTCATTCCCCCCACCCTATATCTTTTTGCCTCTTTTTGCACAAATATGATTAGTTTTTTCACTTGCATTTGGAAATGACCTTTCACTCAGTACCAATGTCAGCTGTAATTCAGGGAGCTCCATATATATGGGCATAATTTAGCCATTCTGTGACAGTACTTGGGAATGGGCAATGGTATCTTGCCTTCCACCTGACTGTATTTCCATTTTCAATAAATGAGAAAGGTCAAGTTATGTATGTGCATTGGCTATTTATAATTCAAAATAAAGAGCCTCCCCCTCCCATTTTGAACCCTAATGCTAACCGTGATGTTTCATATCCTTATCCACTTGATTCTATTCTATCTCACTCCTATATTGAACTTTAGGATTTTTAAAATATGTACTCCCTGAAGCATTCTGGTATGATGCAGAAACCACTCAGAGTCAGAGATGGTTTATATTTTTTCCCTGCATTGTTTGCTGGTTATGTCTTTTACTTTAAATCACTTAGGAAGACAATGTAAAATATGACCTAGGTTCAAAACCAGTCTCTGATGTTTCCTACCTTTGTGATCTTTGTACCAAGTCCTTTCACTTTTCTGGGTCTCAGTTTCCTCATCTTTAAAATGGAATTGGACTAGATGGCATCTCAGGTCCCTTCCAGGTTTACAACTCCTATCACAGGATTATTTGTGGGCAAGTGAGTGCTGGCAGATTCACATCCTTTGCCCTGTATCCAAAATGGAGGTTTTTTTTTTAAAAAAAAGCTCTCTCCAAATCATGCTCTGAATAGCATTTCATTCAACAACATCCTCCTTGATGCCCTTTAGTGCCCTCTGTCACTTACTCAACTTAGCTTGATGATGCCATTGACGCAGCATGATTTTAGAGCAAAAGGACAAATCGCTTTACTATGCAGCTTGGTGTCAAAGGCTTTTATAAATATTTTGGCTCGACATAAAGTCCAAATGAAATAAAATTAAATGCACTTAAGGCTTTAAAAACAGCTCTGTTCACAGAACTCTCAGACCATGTGATATTCCATTTTGCAACCCAGGAGCACACCATTCTCCTTGTCTTTGCATTATATTTATGCATTTTAAATGAAACCATTATCATTTCTGTATTCAGTTCTTCTATAATAGCGGAAGCAGAAATCTAAACAGGCTGTTACATTTCGATGACACATTCATTAGATCTGAATTATGAGTTCAGCATATCCTGAAAATAGGGATTGCTCAGTACATTTCCACAGCTGTCATTTTGCTGCAGTCATACAACAGCAACTGAAAGGCACAAAAAGATGACTCCATTCGACACCCACCAGATGTTTTTGCCCCCATTTCTTACTTCTGTCTTGAATGCAAAAATCTTCAGTTTTTTAACAAAACCCAAATAGGGTGCTTTAAAAAATGAATAAACCAGAAAGAACTCTTGTAATTAACTTAAGGAAGCCAGAAAAAAAAATCTATCTATGTTCTTTTCTCATTTTTCTTCGGAAGTTGGAGAAAGACTGCTAAGTTTATGCTGAACAATAGATTGCAGCCAAGCACTTGAGTAATGGCAGTATTCTTGGGAAATGCTAATTTGTAACCTATGAGGTGATCCTTGTTTAGAAAAAGCATAAATGAATTGTTAATATGGATTGATGAAGAAGGGTTAGGTTGGAGCTTCTACAATGGGTGTCTCCTCTAATTGATTGTCATGTAGGATTTAATGGTTCTTTGATGTTTCTGTGCAGGGAAGGACAGGGAAGAAAATTCTTACATGGAAGGTGATGAATACCAGACCATAAGGCTGATTGGCACTCTGATTTTGAGAGAGCATACTTGGAAGACCATGGATAAAATGCGTCTGGGTCTTGTCTCCTTTTTTCACTTCCAATGAGAACTTTTCTGGTTAAATGTTCAGTCAATTCTATAACAGAAAATCTTTGGAGTATTAACCAGAAAAGACATGAAAAAATGGTATAAACACACATAGGCATAAGGAAAAGGAAACTTGATCCATAATTTGGAGGGCAAAAATTCTAACCAGCTCTGCTGCTCACTAGCTGTGTCACCTTGAAGGAAATCCCATCATCTTCTCTGGGCTTCAGTTTCCTAGGCTGCAAATTGAAGAAGTTGAGCTACATGATTTCTTAGATACTTTGCAGCATCAGATCCCATGATAAGTAAAAATGTCAAGGAAGATAGAAGTACTAACACATTCCTCTTTGTCTTTATGGGGATGAGTTAGATGGTGAACTTCTTGAGAGCAGGGACTGTTTTTTGCCTTTCTTTGCATGCCCACCACTGAGCACTGTGACTGGCACACAGTGGGTGCTTAATAAATGCTTCTTGGCTGATTGAATTTTAATATATCAGCTTAGATCTAAGAAAGCATACTGTATTTTGTGTTTTCAAGCATCATGATTAGAGTTCCAAAATGTGCTTTGAGGTCACAAGCCATGAAACTCTGATTAATGGTAAATAGATGTAGTCAAACAGTGAAAGACGTATGGCTGAGTCATTACTGGCGGGTAACTCTGAGTGCTTTAACAAAAGTTAAAAGGATTGAGGGAAAGTGTATTGAAGGCTTGAGTTAGAGTGGGGCTATTGGTGAGAATCAGGGAAAATGCAGAGTAAATCAGTACATTGGTGTGACCACATAGAGGTGAAATATTTGAGCACAGAAACCTTGGGTCATTTGGGCATCATGAACAAGATCTCATTCAACAATAATTTGCCAAGGCATATATGAAATGGTCCCTGTCCTCAATAGGTTTATATTCAATTAGAACAGAAATCTAGGGAAATCATATGAAAACATGACACCTATAGGATTAGGAAGGGAGCCCTTAAGGACAGACATATAGGCCTGCAATCAGAAAATAATCAAATCAAGTGATTTGAAACACCAGTCAGTCAATAAAGCATTTATTTTGTTGTTATTATTCAGTTGTGTCTGACTCTTTGTGACCCCATTTGGTTTTGTTTGTTTTTGCAGAGATATTGGAGTCATTTCCTATTTTCTTATCCAGCTCATTTTACAGATGAGGAAACTGAGGCAAACAAGGGTAAGTGACTTGCCCAGGGTCACACAGCTAGGAAGTATCTGAGGTCAGATTTGATCTCAGGTCTTCCTGCCTCCAGGCTAGGCGCTCTATCCACTGTACCACCTAGCTGCCCCAAGCATTTATGAAATTCCTGCTATTTGTCAGGTACTATGTTAAGTGCTAGAGATACAAAGAAAGGCAAAAGACAATCCTTGTCCCTAATGGGGAGACAACAGACAAATAACTATGTACAAATGAACTATATACAGATTAAATTGGAAATAACCCACAAAGGAGAAGCACTAGAATTAAGAGGGATCAGGAAAGATTTCCTTTAGAAGATGAGGCTTTATTTGGGATTTCAGGGAAACCAGGAGGCAGAGATGAGGAGGGAGAATATTATAGGATTATGGGCATGTGGGACAGCAAGTAAAAATGACCAGAGTTGAGAATTAGAGTATTGTATTCAAAGAAGAGCAAGTTGGACATCACTGAATCAAAAAAGTACATAAAAGGTATCAGAAGACTGGAAAAGTGGAGGAGGTGTTAGGTTATAAAGGGCTTTGAATGCCAAACATAGGATTTTATATTTGTTCTTAAACAGAACAGGATCAAGAATATGTGAGTTAGAATTTTCACCTTGGAAGAATACCCACATTTACATAATCATGGAGACATGGAAATATTGAATTTTAAGATATTAGAAACTTGTACTAACAGACACCATCTATCTGGCTCTCATATTTGACCTGGTAGAACCCTTTTATAAGCTACCTGATGAAGATGCTTTGGGCCTTCAAAATGTCTTTTGTTGGCATAAATGATACAATGTTCACCGTCTCTTACTCTTACTGCTTTTTTCATTCCAGACTCTTACTTTTCCTAAGTCTTTTACTCCATTTTTGCTTCTGACTTTCTGATATAGAACTCTTTTTTCAACTCTATCTCCTGAATTTGGTGACTTAGGACTTCTTAGCCTCCATAGTCTAATCCCTGGCTCCTTAAAAAAAAACAACTTTGTACCATGGATTCTGCCTGATGTGCCTGCACAATATTTGGTCTTTTGTTCTCCTTTTCTGAGCCACTTTTACAGTCAACTAATAAAATTTTATTAAGTGCCTACTAAGTGCACTGGTTTATTTATAAACCAGGGTTGGAGGCACAGAATTAACTGCTTAATGGGAGAGCTTGTGTATTTCTAATAACTTATGAGGAAGTAAAAGACCCATACCCTTTGACTGCCTTTTGGGATTTTGTATTCTCAATTAATAAGGAAAATTAGCTTGTGGTAATTAGAGGGGTGAGCACTGCAACAGGGGCATGGTGGATAGAAGCCTAGCTCTGGATTCAGGAAGATATGGGTTCAAGACCTTTTTGGGCACATACATGCTCTATTACCTTGGGCAAATCTCTTATATCATTGATCTGAACAACAATTTTTTTTTAAAGTGCCATATGCAAAAAAAAAAATCTCATTAGTATATCTCTTAAGACTCAATAATATAATATGATCTTAATCTTTTTCAGCTTTACTCCCCACTTCCCCACATTACTCTAGCCAAACTGTGATACTTAACTATTTTTTTCTCAAAAAGTCCTTTGCTTTTCTTCTTATGCATTTCTCATGCTTCTTTATCCATTTGAAATCCCTTCCCCATTTCACCTTTCATCCTCATCTCCACTACTGTCAACCCCATTCATTCCTGAAGGACAATATTAAATGTCACATTTTTCTGATTTTTCCCAACTGAAATGGATCTCTTTGTCCTTTGAAGCCCCATAACAATCTGGGCCTATCTTGTGACACTTACATTTTACCTCACATTATTGTCTGCTGTATTTTCGTCTTCCCTCCTCTGCTCTAAACCACCCCCCAACTAGATTGTAACAATCTTGAAGGCAAAGACCACCCCTCACTCTTCTTTGTTGTACCCCATAGGACTTTACACATTACCTTGCACAAAAGCTCTCAAGAGCTATGTTGAAATGAATTATACCACTGTTGAGTTTAGAATTGAAAATGAATTTTTCTCTGAGTATATCACAATTAACTATTATGCCCAACCAGAGCAGACATTAATTTTGAATAGCATTCAGAGTGGCTTATTTTCCTCTGAGTTTCTGATTCATCTAGGGGATGTTTCACATACTTGGAGCCAAAGCTATAATCTTTGTCAGAGAGGGAACCAGGATCTATAATATTCAGAAGTCATATGGATTTCTCAATGACACACTATAGCAATTCTCACTTTTTCTTTCTCAATCTTTATTCTTTATTCTAACTCTGAGTTCAAAGAACCCAGCATTACCAAAATCCATTTAACTTATTTCCAAAAGTGTAATTGCATGGGGGTTATTTAAGTTTCCTTAGAAGTCACCAATAAGATACCAAATGGGAAAGAAAAATGTCCTCATTTAGAGGGTAAACAAAAGACAGACAAATCCTTGTAGGGAGTAGAAACTCTTGGTATACAGTCTCACACTCTGGGCTCCTTTCCACCAACCCTTGAAAACATAATAAAAACTTGATATGCATTTTTGCTCATGTAAATGCAAAATATTTCATATTCAATTATTTTCTTAGTCTCTAACTTATAGTCTGTCATCCAAAAGCATGCTTATTTGCAACTCAGACATTTTCTCCATAGAAATCATGATGTATATGATGATTAGATCCTCAGGCTAGCCCACAAAAGCCTTTTCTGATCTAAGAATGTGCCTAAAGCATTATTTCTTGCTAATAGTTTGGGGGAAGAGCATTGTTGGCTAAGACTGGACCCTGATAAAGCATGATGGTCAAGGATAGTCAAGGATTCTTTTCTTTTCTTTTTCAGGCAACTGCCAGCTTGTTTCTTTTTCCTATGCCTTTACCTAGTTCTCTTAAGTTTCTCTTTTTTTCCCAACCTGTTGTGTGACAGGATAGTTTCTACAGTTTTCTAAGGAAAATGCCAAAGAGGGAGTTTGGGAAGGGATCAGGAATTCTTTGAATTCATATGCAGGAGAAATCAAACCCTCAGTTAGTGTTCCATTCCTCTTTAATTTTAGTGCCTTTTTCCTGTTGATTATCTCCAATTTATCCTGCAGATAGTGTATTTGTACATAGCTGTTTGCTTATTATCTCCTCCATTAGACCCTGAACTCTTTGAGAATAGAGATTAATTTTTCCTTTTTTTGTATCCTCAGAAATTAGCATTATGTGCCTGGCACATAGCAGCTGCTTAATAAATGTTTATTGACTTATGTGTCTTATGGTAAGGTACTGTGCAATGGCTGTTTATATTTCAGAATGGAGAAAGGTTTTGATCAAAGACATAATCAACATGGACCCTAGTGATAAGTAATATGGATGTGATGTTCAGACTATTTTAGTGAGCAGGGAGATACTACTATTTTAGGTGGAATCATAATTAGTAAGTATAAGATGTCTAGTATTGTCCCATTTTTCTTTTGCTGTGTTTCATCAAAAGGATAATTATAGCACTGGACACTTCATCTGTATATCAATGCATAACCAATAGAGAATAGGGGGACATTATGCACGATGATATCGACAAGAAACTGTTCACAAGCTCAGATATCCCAGGCTGCCACTGACAATATTTTCTAATATAATGTTTACACAGTCAAAGTGGTCCAGTCAAAATCCATTTTATTGGAACAGTACAATGCCATCTAGATTATTCTAGTACTTCTCTTTTTAGGTTGTGACAGAGAATCTATCAAGAACCTGTTATTGGGGTACTATAGCTACTTCTTTTCAGCTTTCAAAGATAATCTTGCCATCCCCCACTATTTACCTAAATAGTTTTTAATCACAGACTTTTTCTCTTCTGTGTTTATGTAATTTAGGATAGTTCTTTTTCTTTCTTGTCTTCATTCCTATCCTCTCACTACCTCTTTTTAAAAATGAGGTTATTATTTTGAAGAAACTATCAAGAGGGAGGAAAGAAGAAAGGAAATATAATCAATTAATATCAACTTAATTTTCAAATATATAATAATATAAGGAATAGATTTTAAACTCTATGAGGACAGGGACCATTTAAAATTTTTCTTTATATCTCTTCTATTACCCAGCATAATATTCCATGTTTAGTAAGTGCTCCATAATTGTTTGAGTATATTCATAGAATACAAACTCCTTGAGGGCAGGAGGTACTCCATTCTTTGTGTTTGAATGCCAAATTCTTAGAATAGTGCCTTGGACATAGTAGGAATTTAACAAATCATTATAGAATTAATATATGCAGTAGGGTGTGATGGCTCTTGCCTTAATGCCTACTAGTAAGGGAGCTGGGGCTGGTGGCTTGATTGTATTTAGAAGTCCTGAGCTGCACAGTACAAAGCTGAGCCGGTATTAGCACTAAGTCCAGCACCAATATGGTAAACTGAGAGGGACCACTGGGCTGCCTGAGGTCAGAAACAGAACAGGTCAACATTCCTATGCCAATCAGTGGTGGACTCCATCTATGAGTGGCTGCTGCACATTCAGCCTGGGCAAGATAGAGAGAACTAGTCTCAAAAAACAAGGGAACAAACGTATAACAACACAACACCAAACAAAAAGTAATAACTATGGAATTGTTATTTTTCTGTTACTATCATTAATGGAAACGTGTCAGTTAAGTGCACATTAAAAGAGTCCTATTTATTTGACAAAGTATACTCTAAATTTTTAATGTGATAATCCTGTAAAAGTGAGAAATAACTCCCTCTACAGGGCTTAGGGCTATTTCTTTCCTTCATTTTCTTCCAGTTATCATAAATCCAGGTCTGATTACACTGTAGGGCAGGCAGGAAGCTACTGTGATATATTTCTCGCCTATCACATTCATAGGCACTGAGTATGGGGGGCCACTTTTGTCTGGGTGTGTATACATCCATAAGCAAATCAGATTTCTCCACCAATTAAGATTTGAGCCTCAGATGCTAAAGGAGCAAGGCTTCAAATCATGAAGGACAAGTTGAAACCAGAGATTCACTCCTTCCTCGTTGCATGCTGGACAAACTTCTGTATCAAAGCCATGGGATAGCTCTCAGAGGTTTCCTCAGAGCTTATCCAAAGTGTCTTAAGGTTAGAGTCAAATACCCTCTTCTTCCAGAAGGCAGAGAATACTTTGGGTCAGTGTGATCTCACTTATGGCCTTATATTGTTAGGGATCCCTTTATGTGTGCAATTTCAATCCATAAATAATAGAATATATCATATAACATATGAAATTATTCTTTTAAGATAAATTCCTTAATGGAAATGCCATACAAACTAAATTCACCTTTCATAGATCTAGGTTTTTTTTTTTTTGAAAAAAACATAATGAAAAATTTACATAGCTTGCTCTATAAAAATGAAAGAACAGTATCCTCAGTAGATCTCGTGTTCCTTTGTGTAACCCTGCCCCATCAAAATGTTTGACATGCAGTAGGTTTCAATAGATATTTTGAGGTTTTTATGTGGATAGTTTCTTGCCTTTTGCTTAGAAACAAAAATGTGAAATTCATGTCTCTTTGCCAATATTCTTTGTATCAAAATTTTGCTATTGCAAACATATCCACATATCCTCTATTTCTGGGTTTTCTCCTTTTTAATACTTTAGTGTCTGGTAGGCATCTTCGTGAAGCATCTCTACTGGAGGCATACAAAAAAGGAATGAATCATTTGAGTAGTTTCAGTATTTGCTTTTTAAAAACGATCTGTTCCAAAGCTCTCAGATAATTAACTGACAGCATTATAGGATGTCACTCTAGAGAAAAAATAAAATTTGATTTTTGTGATGGTTTGCATAAATGTGGTTTTAATGTGCCCTATATTATTAATGGTTCAGTGGTACTAATTGGATAATTACACTTTTATGGCAGTTCTTAATTCTGCATTCAAATCGAGTATAAAACTCCAAACTCAGTTTTGCCACCCTTTAAAAAAACCCTAAAACATAACCTTCATCTACCTATTAAGATATTAAAACATACTATGTAAAGAAAATAAAATAGATGTGGATATAATACTTATTTTATATTAATATGTATCTTGAGCTTAAGTGTTTCAGGCAGTAATATAGCTATGAAACATAAGAAAACTGCTTTGTACTTATCCCAGTTTTTAAATTTACAAAAGATCAAGGTCTCAGGCTTGAAAGTCTGGATTTATTTTTAAGGCTTTTTTCTTCTTTGAATCTCTTCTTACTAATCTCTCTCTCTCTCTCTCTCTCTCTCTCTCTCTCACTTTCTCTCACTCTCACTCTCTCTCTCTCTGTTTTTCTTCTTTTCTTTCTCCCGTCTCCCTTGTTGGAGAAGGATAGAGCTCAGTATTAGACTTTAGGATGAAGGGCATATTCTTAATTTCCTACTCCTATTTAGCTCTCTAAAACACCAGTGGCTGCTGGAGAACACATAAACTAATTGCTATCTAAAATAAAATCCTCAAATTAGCTTTCTAAAAGGAAGTAAAAATTGATAGTGGGCCAGACGTCAACAAAGAACTGCTGAACACAGCAGTGAAAGCTATGAGATACTGCAAAAGAGCAGCATACAAAATTGCCTCTCCAACCTATTTTCAATAGCCATTCAACAGGGTGCCTGGGCTTCTTTCAAGTTTTAGTTTCTATTTGTGCTCTGCTTTAGCGTTAACTTCCAATTTAGTTTTTTTAAAAATGGAAACTCAATCTGAAATCAGGTTGGATGCCAGAGAAGCACTTTTGAAGGTGGTAACAAGATGAGTGAAATCCAAGAGGAGAGGAAACGAAGACATCATATTTACTGTGAAAAATGAGCAGATGAGAAAATGTAACAAGAATTTCAAAAGAGACTTATTCCAATGTTCTATTTTTCTACTGTAAACTGTTTTCTATCACACGGTAATTCATGAAGTAGGAAAGGAGTTTTATAGGTTACTTCTAAGATGGATTTTTAGAAAAATATATAGTTGACTCTCAATTATCTGGGCATGGCTAACTTATTTTGTGAATTAGCTTTGGCACATTTTTAATAGCACCTCAGTTTCTTTCCGCCACTCTAGAGCCTCTTGGGGTTGCTTTCTTCTGTGGCTAAGCTGTTGTGGCTTGAAGGAAAGTATACTCATGTGTGCGTGTGTGTGTGTGTGTGTGTGTGTATACACATGTACATATATCTATCTCTTTTTATATCGGGGGACGGGGCCAGCAGCCTTGTTATTTCATTGGTGTGGAGGAATTACTAGTATCAAAACTCCACTGATATATATTGAATCGATTAATAATAATGATGGTTAGCATGTGTATAGTGCTTTAAGGGTTATAATATACTAAATAAATATTCTCTTATTTTGTGCTTACCAGAATCCTGGAAGGTAGGCACTGTTGTTATTACCATTTTATAAATGAGGAAACTTAGACAAGGCAGAAGGACCTGCTCAAAGTCACACAACTAATAAGTGTCTGAAGATAGATTTGAATTCAAATCTTCCTAACTCCAGGTCCAGTACTCTAGCCACTATGTTACTTAGGTAGTCAATCAACTACTAAATATATGGGAGAATTCCCAAGCCAAAAAGATATTTAAAAATTACTTTGGTTTCCATCACTTTTCCTCACTCTGTAAGCACTTGAAAGTTGACTGTATGTGTACATATTTTAGGAGGTGATTGGCATCTTCTCTAGAGACTTTTGCTGAGAGCAATTTTCAATTAATAATTTAATTAATATTAATAAATTAAATAAGGACCAAGTACATCAATTGATGCAAAAATTTGCTTGGTCCTTTGAAGTATTCTTAAATTCCAGTCCTTCTTAAAAATATAAAGAATATTATCCTGGCATTTCATGTCCATGACCAAGTATTCTTTCTGATATTTTGTGGGAGATCATAGTTGTTTCCCATTATGTTAACCTCTAAAAGTTATGTACAGCAACCTTAGCTTCTTTTAATAGCTAGTGATTGGCTCTCTATGAAAGTGTCTTATCTCTTGAATCTTTTTCAGCTTGTATCACTTCCTGAGGGGATGTGTTCTCTGCTTTTAAATTGTTATATCTTAGAAAGGGAAAGGTGCTTTGAGGTTATCTAATCTGGTGCTACATGCTGAAATCCAGTCTGTAACATTCCAGATGGTTACTATTGGTTTTCTAATACATGCTTAGACTTGTCTAGTGATGGGGAGTCTACATCATGACATATATAAACATATATATATATATAATATATATATGTCTAATTCACAGAACACTTTTTCTTGATATTTAGACAAAAATCTACTGCTTTGTATATTCTCCTCATTGGTCTTATTTTTTCCTCTGTGGCTCATGAAAATGATGTCTATTCCTTCTTTATATAGACAGTACTTCAGATATCTGAAGACATTGATTGTGCCCTTACCCCCAAGTCTTCTCTTCTTGAGGCAAAATATCCTAATTTCCTTTAAGCATGCCTTTCATGACATAATTTCCAAGAGTCATATTTGTTTTTCCTAAAACAAACTTTTTTCAAGCTGTATAGGGCATCCTCCAGTTATGGTATGGCAGGAGTGGGTGGTAAGGAACATTTTTAAGTATTCCTATCTTTCATGTCTTCATAAACACCCAGTCCAATTCAATGTGCATTTATGAGGCACCCACGCTATGCAAGGAACTAGGGATAAAGAAGAGAAAACAAAGCAACACCAACACCAACAAATTTCCTGCCCTAAAGGAATTTACATTTCAAGGGAAGGGATACCAAATGCAAACATATGCATACATATGATAGTTTGAGGAGGAGGGAACAAACACTGACAATTTAGACAGTTATAAAAAGCTTCTTGACTGAGATGGCACACAAACTGAACCTTGAAGGAAGCTAGGGATTCTAAGATGCAGAAGGGGATGATAGGATGCATCTGTGGCCTAGAGGATGGCCTGCACAATTCTGTGGTGTCAGGAAACAGAATGACGAGTTTTGACAATATCAAGTAAACTGGTTTGACTCTAATATAGAGCATGCAAATGTGGGGGTGTTTTGGGGGGAAGATGAAGTGATGTGAACTATGATGTGCAAAGCTAGATTTATACTTTATTGCCCCTTTATGAGGTATACAGAATTTCTCTGACCCAGACTGGAGGAATTAGAGGGAAGCTAACCATTGAGAGATTTCCTTTCTTTAGCATACACATATCTGGAAAGTCCCAAGTTGCTTCAGTAACCACTTGCATATCTTTATATCTTATGTTGGGAACAGTTATATAGTGCAATGGATAGAGTTCTGGGCCTGGAGTCAGGAAGACTCATCTGAGTTTGAATACAGCCTCAGATACTTACTAGTTGTATGACCCTGGGCAAGTCATTTAACCCTGTTTGCCTCAGTTTCCTCATCTGTAAAATAAGCTGGAGAAGGAAATGGCAAACCACTCCAGCATCTTGTCAACCCCAAATGGGATCATGAAGAATCAGGCACAATGGAATTGACTGTACAACAACAAAAATATATTATGCTAATCTGAGGATAAATTATAGATATGAGTATTTTAGAGTCTATAATAAGGACATTTTATCAGACACTAAAGTTTGCTCTTGGAAAGGACTTTTATTATGCTTGTTCAAACCATCAGAGGATCTCTGAGCCTCAGTCTTTGGTTAATTCCAGGGTTCCCAGGCTGGTTGTATAGTGCCTGATGCATAATGAGCACTTAATAAATGCTTGTTGATTTGACTTGACTGGTAGAAATTGGCTCACAGTGAAGTAGTTTCTGTGAATACAGTCAGAGAGCAACCAATCAGACCTTAGCTTGGTGGCAGGGACCTAGGCAAGTCAAAATCCCCAATGTAAAATGACTCTGACAAGTCACTGACAATATCTCATTATTCACAAGGGCAGGGACTATATTTTGCTCCTTTTCATATCCCTAGCACTTTACAGTGCCTGGCACATAGTAGGCAATAGTAAATGTTTGATGATTGATTATCTCAGTGAACTGAAGGCATACAAATGAGTGGGGGAATCCTTTTTATCTTAGCACCTTACATGCCATAGTAACCAATCTTCATGTTTGATTTTGAGCCAAATAAAGACTTTGCCTGAGAGCAAAATATTTCTTTTTCTCAGGAGGATTGGTCTTGAAACTATAAAGGAGTTCAAGTTTGTTTCTGACACCTCCCTATATCTCTCAGGGAAATCCTTCTTTCTTATATAGAAATATAAGAAATATACATGTAAATATGTATACATACATATATATATATATATATCCTTTAGATATTGGTTAAAATTTCTGTGACTTATATTTTCTCTGAGAGGAGCTCTGTGTGTGTGTGTGTGTGTGTGTGTGTGTGTGTGTGTGTGATAGAGAAGGATACTTCCAACCTGTTGAATATCCAAATGCCAACCATAACAACTATTGTGTTAGCCTTCAAATGGTCTTTACCTAATATCTCCCCTGCTTTCAATCTATCCTCCACATAGATCCCAAACTGATATCCCTCAAGCAGAGGTCTGATCATGTCATTCTCTTTCTCTTGAAGCGTCAGTGGCTCCCTCATGACTCTAGGATAAAAGGAAAACTACTTTCTTTCGTGTTTACAGTCCTTCATAATCTTTATCAAACTCTCCTTTCTGAGCAGATTTCATATTACTTCCCTGCAATCTAGATTCCAATCTGGCTAGGCTTTTTTGCTGGTCCCTGTATGATACTCCATTTCCAATCTCTGTGTCTTTGCACAGTCTATCCATTCATCATTGGAATGTTCTTTCTCCCCATCTCTGCCTCTTTGAATCCCTAGCTCTTTAAGATTCAAGTCAAATGCTACTTCTTCTAAGAAGCCATTCTTTACCACCTACCCAGCCCCACTCTCTTCATTCCATTCTACCCAAGTTGGCATTGTTCTCTTTACCTCTCCAAAATTACTTTGTATTTACTTATCTGTTTACATGTTATTTCCTTTCCTTTGTCTTTCTGCTCTTTTTCTCCCAGATGTAAATTCTTTAAGGCAATAGAGTCGTTTTTGTCTTTGCATCTCCCTTACTACCTAGCAAAGTACCTTATATATAGTATAATGTATAATATACACTTAATAAATGTTTTCTTGGTTGAATGAATGAGCAAATAGGAAATGGAAAAATAATTTATAGTACAAACACATGATTTTGGTTTTTAATAATACTGTGTTCAGGATTGTTAATATTTTGAAATTCTCAGGGAGTAGGGTTTTAATTTCAATCTGGTTCTCATCCTTGGATCTTTGCTTCAAACACAAAAAATAGATCCTTTTAGCTCACTCTTAGTCTCTTAGCTCTCTAACATTTAGGTATTACTAATATATCACAGTGATGTCTTCTGGAAAGAGCAATCTCTTGGAGTTATCTATCCGAGGCAGCCAGATGACACTGTGGATAGAATGCTGAGTTTAGAATGAGGAAGACTTGAGTTCAAATCCAGTCACAGACATTTAGTAGCTGTGTGACCCAGGACAAGTCACTTAACCTCTATTTACCTCATTTTCCTCAACAACAAAATAAGGACAGCAGCAGCATCTACCTTGCAGAGTCGTTGTAAGAATAAAGTGAGATATATTTGTAAAGTGCTTAGCACAGTTGTTGGTATATAGTGTGTGCTATATAAATGCTATTTCATCCCCCTTTTAATCACTCCTCCCCCCTTCCTCTATCTATCTATCTATCTATCTATCTATCTATCTATCTATCTATCTGTCTATCTATTCCTTCCCTTTTAATCACCCCTTCCCTTCATTTATCTATCATATAGTCACTTGGTGATCCATTCATCATATTTCTGTCATTCTATTGATGTTATCTCAGCAAATGCAAAAATAAAATAATTTACTTGATAGTTTCCTTTATTAAATTCACTCATTGAGCCAAGCCCTTGCTTCATTCTTTCCCTGAATTAATCATTTTCTCATAGAATATTGTAGCTTGATCACCAAAATTTAATTTAATTTATTTCTTTTACAGACAAGGAAACTGAGGCCCAGAGAGATGAAGTGATTGCCCAAAGTCACATAGAGTTGGTCACAAAGTAAATACTTAGTAGCCAGTTCTCCCACCTTCCAGTTCTTTGTCCCCCACCCCCACATAAGGCTTCTTCCCTTCTACATGCTTTTCCATATTAGTATTACCTTCACTGAAAGCCAGGAATCTATTTTTTTCTGCTTGCTCAGGAAAGGCACCTGCAGGCACCTAATAAATACACTGAAGCCTTGCTCTCATTTTGACCTTAGATTCAAGGGCCTGACAAGCCCTCAGCAAAAAAAATGAAACAAGTAAACATTTGTTTTTGGTATCTCTAGGTTTTCATTAGAGTTAATTTACCACCTTCCCTACTATTTCCTCCCTCATTCTTTCCCTCTCTCTGAAGGTTGTGGCATCTTTGTTTCTGCTATTATCATTTATTCAACAAATAATCACTAAGATACCAAACTAAGATTTGATATGAGTTCTTTACAACTTTGTGTGACTTTGCCCTTGTTGCCTCTCACAGGGCTATTTGCTATACTGTGGAACAAAAGGCTTTCTTCCCTGTTAGATGAATCTCATAATCTCATCTCAGAGAGAGCAAGCAGGGAATAAAATACATTATTAAAATTTTTTTTATATTTATATTATTTTATAGGCTGAGTAACTTCCATCTCCTGAGAATACCACCAGATAGGTAGTCACCTACTTTTTGTTCCTTCTAACAAAGTTCTAGATGATCTTTATGTATTTTTGACTGAAAATTTCCAAGCAATTTACATGCAAAGAGATTGGACCCAACCATGCATTACCTCTTTTTCATTCTTTTGGTCTCTATAGCCACATGGCTAAAGTGCTCCCAATAGTGCTCAAAGTAAGAAATTTAAAGGATACTGACTTTTTAGATATTCTATCTTTATGCAGGCCCAATAAAAAGACAAAGCAGAGTGCTTTCAGATCCATCTGAAAAGAAATGAGATACCACCCTGCCTAGGTCCAGAACAAACACAGGAGGAGAGTCAGGTGGGAGTGGGGGTGTCATTGCCCATTGGCCTCTTTGATCCATCCATCACAAATTCTCTTTCCTGGACACTTGGGAGAGTAAGGATATGATTTGGGGCACTTTCTACTAGGGAAATTCTCAGGAATCATCCCTTTTCTTCTTCCTCATAGTAGGAATATAAATGTTAATCACTCAATATCTATAAAAAAGCATTTGTTCCCGGTCTTTCAGGGAACTTGGCAATAAGGTGGGGAGTGGGGAAAAGGGCGAGGTAGGGGGAGCGGCCAATATTGCCTGAGGGAACTGAGAGCTGTCCAGCTGTTCAAACTATTCTAACCACAGTGTAAGTGAGGTCCTAAAACCAGTAGGGCATTAAAAGCATTACTAGTCTGAAAAATGTCTTTTAGCCATGGATAAGGATACATGCATCAGTAGCCTGAAGAAGTACAGTAGCAGTGGATTATCCTTTCAATTTTTATTGACATTCTTACTTTCCCATACCATTTAAAAAAAAACTGATTACTCTCCCTCCAAGAGAAGTCTTTTAAGAATTTGTGCTGTCCTTATTCATTCATACCATTTGTACTCACCAGTGTTCACTGCTCAGGTAAAATCACCAAAAAGTACAAGTTAATATAGGTTATAAAAAAATATGGGATGCTTTGCTCTCTACATTTAGCTCTATTTGCATATTATGTCATGTGTATGCACATGTAGTTTTAAACATAGCTTATGAGAAGATAGAATTATGGTTTAATTATTAATTAAGCAATATGTGGCAAGGCAGCAGTTTTGACATTTATGAGAAAATTAAATTTCCTACGTATAAAGCACAAGATGTAGCCGGGTGCATCTAATCCCCCAAGGATGTGATTATCTAATGATAAAACATGTTCTCTGCAGCTGCATGATTGCTATTACAAAAAATGTTTATCATAAGTAAGATTGTGTTCCTTTTGTATGGTGAAAAGATGAAGTTGGTTGTTCAGAATATTGAACAGATGTTTCAGCAAAATCATGCAGCTCTCATGGATTAATTCTTCCTATTTAAACTGGACTGCCTCCTACAGCAAATAAATGAGGCAGGAGAAAAAGCTAACCACTTCTTGAGTATCTTTTGTGTCATCTACAATAACAATTTATGCATTAAGTCCAGATACTAGAATTTTTTTAGCTTCATTTAAAAAAAGTGTACAAACTGACAGATAGGAATATCTTTATTTTATTATAGAAAATAACATGTCTTGAGTATGTAAAGATGGCTCTAGCAATTAACAATGCCTTATGGCCTAGGTTGTTTTTTACACGAGATGAAATTTATTGGCTCTATTCATGTTCTGGATTGGTGATATGGTGAGTTGCTATTGCCAGTGGGGGAATCTATAGTACTGGAAAAGATCAATGATAACTTGGTCTTTTGAGGACTGTCATTCAGTCAGTCAATAAGCATTTATTAAGGGTATACTACATGCCAGGCACTGTGCTAAATACTGGGGATGCAAAGAAAGAAAAAATGCAGCTGCTGATCTCAAGGATCTCACAGTCTAATAAGGGACACCATACAAAAACAATTGTGTACAAACGAGACATAGTCATGATAAATTGGACATGATCAATAAAAGGAAGGCAATAGCATTAATTAGGATTGTGGAAGATTTCTTGTGGAAGATGGGATTTATCTGGGACTTGAAAGAAACCAGGATGTGGAAATGAGGAGGATGAGTATTCCAGGAATAAGGGATAGCCCATGAAAATTCCAAGTTGGGACATGCAGTATCTTTTAGGAGGAATCACAAGGAGACTAGTGTCTGTCAGTGTATCCTATAGGATATGATGGGATGTAAGGATTGGGCCTGAGCCTTTGGTTTCATTGACAGCCAGGATCTAATTGATTAAACTAATCCAATAAGGGCTCATAATTTTATATGATGTATGAAGAACATATGTATTTTTTCTAATATATACATACATATATTCTTCAATAGATCTAATTGATTTGCATACTTCTTCCATTGGTGCATGCTCATAAATCCTCATCCAGTGAGATTCTTGCCTACTCACTCTGAAAATTCCCCATACAGTATCTAGTCAATTATGGCGGCTATTGAATAGCACCATGGTATTAAATGGAGTTTCTTTAGTGCTTTTGTAATGATTTTCACCAAATCCACACTATGGGTCCCCCTTCCACAGGTCATTTGGTAACTAATGAAATAATACTTATGCCTTCTCCTTGGACAATATGGGGAAAGAGATGGTAGCCCATTTTGCCAATGAATATTGCCAAGTTACTGCAGGTAACTTCTTTTCACCAGTAGAATGTAAGCTACTTGAATACAAAGGCTGTTTTCTTTTCTTTTCTTTTTTTTTTTTGATTTATATCCAGGCCTATCCAGGTGGTACTGTGGATGGAGTGGTGGACCTGGAATCAAGAAGATCTGAATTCAAATGTGACCCTAGACACTTACAAGCTGTCTGACCCTGGGCAAGTTACAACCTCTGTTTGCCTCACCTGTAAAATGTTGATAGTAACCACATCTACCTTGCAGGGTTGTGGTAAAGATCAAAAGGGGGTAATATCTGTAAAGCCCATACAGTGTCTGGCACAAAATAGATGCTATATAAATACTTATTCTCTTACCTTGAACATAGTAAGTACTTAAGACATGTTTATTCAATCCTGAATTGACCTGACATTTGTTACTGACAATACAACTCACATTGCCTTTTTTGGCTTTCTTGCTCTGGCAGTTATAGTTTATAATTTAACTGAAGGGAAACTATATAAATGGTAGTTTAAGATCACTACTCACTCTCAGTTCCATCAAGGCTCAACCTCTTTCCATATTTCTGAATTTCTCTTCTAGGTACTGACTGCATTCTTTTCTCTTGCAGGTCTCTTCAGATACCCACCATACAGCAACAATACTGCTGGCTGAATCCTTCCAGGTATGTGCAGGGAATCATTGCCAATTTTAGGGAGGGGGGAGATTGACAGTCTTTGTAGTCATACCTGTAGGGTAGCTGGTTTTTCAAGGCTGGATTGTGCAAAAAGATCCAGCTAAGGAAGGGCCCATTTGCAGACTGCAGTAAAACTTCTTTTGCTCACATTCTACTCTATTGTATCTTCTCAAGCAGTCATTTAACCTACAAGTAAATATAAACTGCCTAGTATGTGCTCGGCATTTTACTAGGCACTTGGGATATGAGGGGAAAATGGAGAACTTGCCTTCAAATAACTTACATTCCATAAAGAGGGATAGAATGTGTATATATAAGTGTATGTAAAATGTATACTATTAAATATAATTTAATTTGATGGAGTGGTAATAACCACTGGGAAAATCATGAAAGGCCTCATGTATAAAGGAGTGTTTGAGCTGATATTTGAAAGAAACAGGATTCTGTGAGGCAGAGATGGGGAGAGAGGACATTTCAAGTATAGGGGAAATCCTGTGCTATTGAATGCAGATTGGAAAATGGAGCATCATATTCTGGTTTTACAGAAAGGAGGATGGTATAGGTGGTGTTCCCTGTCCCACACCCTCCATTGGAATGTAAGTACCTTGTGAGGTAAAAGGATTATTTCATTCCTTATATTTGTAACCTAGCATCTGGAACATGGCAGGTACTTACCAAATACATGGTGATTGATCAGTTTTCATCATGAGGCCAGTTGGGTTGCGTGAGGTGGTTAGAGTACTTGATTTGAAGTTACGAAGATCTGAGTTCTCATTTCACTCCAGATGTCTACTAGCTATATAAGGTAACTTAACTTTTCCTCATCTGTGAAACTGGGACAATTGATAGAACCTTCCTCAGGGTTATTGGGAAGATCAAATGAGATAATATGTGTAAATTACTTTGCGAACCTTAAAGTGGCATGTAAATGCTAACTGTTATCATTTTTATAGAATATGCAAAGGGAAGTAACATATAATAAACCTAGAAAGATACATTGGAACTAGGATGTGAAGGACTTTAAATACCAAATAGAGGAGTTTGTGTTTGATCCTGGAGCTGATAAGGACCCATTGGTGTTTGCTGACAAAGAAAGTGACATGGTCAGATCTGTGCTTTAGGAAAATCATTTCAACAACCCTATTGAGAATGAATTATAGGAAAGAGAGATGTGAGGTGGGGAAACTAAATAGGAGGTTATTACAATAATTGAGAAGAGATTGTTTTCTTTTTCTATCTCATCTTCTTGCTCTCTGGATCCCCTTTCAGTAGTCACCATTGGGAACAATGGCAAGTGGATTGCAGGGTATTTTTCTCTCATCATTTTTTTAATCTACCAGTTTCTGGAGTGGGAGTTTTGACAAACTTTCAATTTCTTGGAAGGACTTCCAGGAGCCAAATTGCCTTAGTTTTTTTTTTTTTTAAGTCAGGATGTAAGAATGTATCACCCCACTTCATTTAGGGGGAAAATCAACAAAAAAAACCTTCTTTTTAGCTAACCCAAATCTATCACTCTCCAGTATTTCCTTTTGTCCAGTTCTTACTGGCAATGGTAGGGAGTAGGGATGGGAATCTCTTGTATAGTAATACTTCATGTTTTAAAGATCATTATTAAGCCAGCCTCTGCCCTTCCTTTCCCCAGGCTTAAATAATGTCAACTCATTTAACCTTTATTCCTAAATCCTATTTCCAGCCCTTCAATCATTTTTATTACTCTCATATAAATTCTCTTTAAATTCTCCAAGTTTATAGAATTGAAGAGCCTCACTTGTGGTTATCAAATAAGGACTATTTTTATTCAGTTCGTGTATATAAGACCAAATATGATTAATTACACAGGATTTTTTGAACCAACTACATAATCTGGGTACAAATATGATACTATTGTAAATGTCATTTTAATGGCATTTTACTTCCTTATGATATTTACATTTATTTTTACATTTTTATTCAATCAACTTCAAAACATTTTTTTCAATGCTCAAAAGTGATATTACCTCAAGGAACTTAGTGCAACAATAATAGCACTAACCATGAATCAATACTCAACTCTCTGCTATGCCAGTCCTCTTTTCCAATTGATTAGTTTCTCCTGGGACCTCTGTTTTGTCCAGGGGACAAGACTAGCTAACCTTTATTCTCCTTCCAGCTGTGTTTCTGATTTTCTGGACTTCAACACCATGCCCCAACTATGGGTACCTTCACACTATTCTCCCCCACTCTCCTCCCATTCTGATTTCCAGCTCTTTTCTGTATGTTGTCTTGCCTCAAGCTCCTTGAGAGCAAGGACCGTTTTTCTTTCTGCTTATATTAATATCCCCAATGCTTAGCATATTGCCCCTGAAACATAATAACTGCTTTGTTGTCTTAATGCTTTGTTGTCTTAACTGAATGCCTTTTGGTACCCTGGGAAAATCTCTAAAACTATGGGATTCAGAGAACTGCCCAATTGTAGTAGTAAAGGCAGTTCTACACCAGGAAGTTCCACATATTAATGGAATCACAGATCTAGATCACTTTCCCCCTCCCTCCCAGGACATTTATATAACACTATATATTTTACAAAGAATTTTCTTCATAATAATCCTTACTTGAAGAGAACATCTAGTCTGATGTTTTCATTTTGTAGATAAAGAAACTTAGGCTCATGGAAGTTAAGTGACTTCTCCAAGGTCAGCCAAGTATACTGATTAATATCTTACTCCACAGTAAGCTTAAAATGAATTTGTGACCTGAACATAAAGATCACTCCATTAAAAAATACAGACGAGAATAAGATCAGGTAATTTTCAAAACTATGAGCAGGGGGCAATTTGACCAAAAAATAGAGATGATCACAAAAAACAAAATATACAATTTCATTTATTTGAAATTGAAAAGCTTTTGCATGAACAATCTATGCTTAAGGTCAGTCTTGTTGGTGCAAAGGAGGACTTTTAGGCTTGATGCCAGTAACACTAATAGTTAATGCTGTGAAGCAACATAATGGACTTCCTGTAGAGGTGAGGGGTTTTCTCTTATGGGAGGTCTTCAAGAAAAGATTGAATGGTCACTTGTCTGATATATTACAGTGGTGATTCCTTTGGGATGCATGGATTGGACTGGATGTTTGATGGTCCCTTTCAAATCTAAAATTCTTTGATTCAGTGATTCCTATGAAATAGGTAAGGCAAATATTATGTTCTCATTTACAGAGGAGTAAATAGAGGTTTAAAGATCACTTACCCAAGATCATAGCCCTAGAAATGGGTAGAGCTAGCACTCAAATACAATTCTGCCAATTCTACCATTTTCTTCACTACATTTTTCTGCTCATAGAGTAGCTTTTTTTCTCTGATTTATAACATTGTGTTATGTGAATGAAATTTTTTAAAGTTAAAGAGAGTAGCCTTGTAGATACATTTATATAAAAAAGGTTCTTTTTAACAAACCAGACTATAGTATTTGTTGTGCCTACAATACTATTTCATTTCTACTTTTTTTATAATGTCTTCCTCCTACTATGCTTACCATCACTAGGCTAAAAGCCTGTCTTTTTGTGAGTTTCATTACACAAGTGTTCATGAAAATCATGGCCAAAACAAAATAAACAATTACTGAATATATTTTAGGTAGGCCTGGATGTGTAACATAATTTGTATACCTGAGTTCCTATGTGAACCAATAACTCCTTTATTTAGATTCAGCAAGGTTAAAAAAACTCATTTTAGGGACACTAATAAAGTGCACTTGAGAGACACAGGTATCTCTAGTTAGCCATCAAATCTCCCTCCCATGTACATTTCAAGGAAAGAGTGTAACTGACTGAATTGTCTAGTGTAACTGACCTCTTTGTGCTCCTGAATGAATATTTTCCCTTTTACTGTAAATGCATCACCAGAAAGTGGGAGAAAATAGATATATAAATGTGTACCACAAATATTTACATGAATATATGCATATATATATGAACATATGTATACTTTTGTGTATACATATGTGCATATACAGCTATACTTATTACATATAACCTAGATAGAGACATATATATGTATATGTTTACCTGTTAGCTGAGAAGCAACATAGATGTTTTCTTGAGTTTATATTTTTTTAAAATTATATTCTGAAGAAGTATTATATGACTTCCTTTAAAACAGAAATTGGCAAAAATCAAACCACCTGACAAAACTTTTTCTCTAATTTCTTCCTACTTCATAAAGTTTCATTATTTCAATTTCACAAACAGTCAAATCTTAACTATTTGGGGAAAATCCTATTTATGCCAACAATTCTTTTTGGAGCCCAACTTTTATGAGAATAAGACAAGAAAATGGAAACAAAATGATAGCAGGAATATATTCACAAAAGGAATATTTATCATGTCTTTTAGTCAGTAGAGATTCAACCTCATCTTTTATACCATTAACATTGAAAAACCTGAATTGAATGATTTTTCATAATTATAGTAAGGCACACCAAGGTCATCAATCAATAAAAAATTAAATTATGTATATTATACTCTTCTAAGGCATCAAAATATGCCTTAAATTCAAATCTGCTGTCAGTATGAATGATATAAACATATCCATTTAACCAATAGAAAGAATATCAATATTTTTTAGAAAAGTCTTGGGCAACTAAAATAGGAATAGAAAGAGTATTTGGTTAACCTGCAATTTAACATAGCACTTAATTAATCCGAATACTTTATTCCTCAAATATGATTTAACTACTGCATATTGGTATTGTAGATCAGTCTATTCTCCATTATTCTTTAATATTATCCTAGTGTAAAGGTGGGAATTTCTACTCCTTCCCCAATTATATAATCTTTTACTGTTCATAAAATGGACCAAAACCCAGGTCTGATTGAATCAATCAACAAAAGTTGTGAACTAGATGTGCATAAGTCCTAAATTTGAGAGGGTAAACTACTTTTATCAGTAAATGAAATCTGACAAACCTATACAGGAAAAATCTTGTTCCTGGATGAAAGGAACACATGTACCTCAGGGTTTATACATAAAACAGCAAGCCAGTAACATGGTTATTATATAGGATTCTTGAGAGGGAATTATCCTTGAGGGGATGGCAGGGGGTAATGTCTCTGTCTCTGTCTCTGACTCTGTCTCTTTCTCTCTCTCTCTCTGTCTCTTCCCCCCCTGCCTCCTTCTCCCCCTCCCTCCCCCCTTCCTTTTTCCTTCCCTATTCCCAAAGGTAACAACTTTATAAACTTCGAAAGGTCAGAAGATCTGGAGTTCTCTTCAGTGTTGGGGTAACATCCCCAGAAGTGGTGGCTAACAGCTGTGTGTGTCTGACAGTCACACAGAACACAAACTAGACACATCAAGAAAAGGCAACTTCATGACACTCTGAGGACACTGACTCTTAAAGCCTAGCGGAGAGCTATAGCTAACAGGAACTTCATGAAGGCTCCAGGGAGCCTTCAAAGGGAGAAAAGGACTTCTAGTAAACACAAATTTGGGATACTCTCTTTGACTACATGTGCTTTCTAAGTTTGAGCCCACTTTCCCCAGGAATTTATATGTTTAAGGAGAGAATATGGTCCTGGTTTTTTTGGGGGGCCATTTTGGTAAAATCTGTCCTTTAGATGTATATTTTGTAAATACTCTTTAAAAAAAGCTAAGAATACCTGTCTGGAATCAATGGGGAGCATACCTGTGGGAGCCCATGTGTGACAGTAACAGAAACTCTAGCCCTTAGGGTTTGCCCTAGAACCTTTAGCTGAATAGGAATCAGTCATGTACTGGGGATGTGTTGCATCAATGGAAGTAGAGGAAGTACCTCTAGAAGAGGTCCTACAGTAGAAAAAAAAGATCATTCTCACCTGTCAAGAGCCTTTTCATGACCTACCTCATGGAGCACATAGTCTTATAAACAAGATGGCCTTGAGGGACTTGATGAAGATAAAAGAAAAGGAGGATAGGGAAAATGAAATATGTAATTCTCCTTTTGAGCTTGTCTTATTGAAAATTTTAACTACAAGGAAGATAACATCACATTCTTTTTTTCTTTTAGATGAATGATGTTACACATCACATACAGCATATGAGGCATATTAGAATTTCCTAAGTGAATGCCTTGTTTTAAAAATATGATTGCATAATCTCTACTTCAAGATGTCACTGGGAACTTCATGAATCAGACAACTAAATAAGTCAAAAAAACAGTTTCAGACTCTGAGCCCTAATATTTTTAATAACCAGGAGGGCTCTCTGTTCAGTTAAAAGAAGTTTGCTAAGATGTTTATGATGTTTGGTCAAATATTATCTAACATAAAGTTAGCCAGTAGAAGTGATTGGAGTACTTGTTAGTAGCTTTTCAGCATACTGACCAGTGATTTTTTTTTATAATTTTATAGTCATTTGTGGTTTCAAATCCAGTATGTTGACCAATAGAAATGGAGGGCCATCAGGCTGCTTAAGGAAGGGTTAATTGACCCATGTTGGGAACAGAGCAGATCAAACCTGCTGTGTCCATCAGTATTGTGATCAACCCTGTGGGTATTACCTGTTCTTTGAGCTGGGGAAAGATAGGGAGACTCAGTCTTTAAAAGAAAAGAAAGAGAAAAGAAAGAAAAGACTTTGCTGTGTTCCTGTTTGCTAACTTTCCATGGCTTTTCAAGAAAGTCAGGTAATTAGGGAAGATACACAGACTTTAGGACAACTTATCAAGAGACACTAACTACTCATGAAAGTCATATTGATTGCCTTGAACTAAGCTGTTTAGAATTTGAGGCAACTGCTATGTGGTAGAAATCAGTGGACTCCCTCTATGACAAAATAGATGTGTCTCAAAAAGTTGTGTATAAATAAATTTTTGGTAAATACTAAGGGAACTGACTAGTCAATAGGAATACTGCAGTGAATCCTTTCTGTAAATTGAAAAATCTTTTTTTTTTTTGTGAAGTGAAACGCTAGCATCTAATTTGTCTGTTGCAGTGTATATGTGTGTGAGTTTGTATGTGTATACACTTGCCAGATGTTATGATGGAAAACATAATAGAATTAGTTAGAAGCCCTAAGTTTGAATCCCAGCTATGCAACTTAATTAACAAAATGGCTGTTATTCACTTAACCTTCCTCCACCTTAGTTTGTCTAAGGATGAAAGAAGCTGCTCAAAATACATGGTCTCTCAGTATTTTTCCAGCGTGAAATTCATCATCCTGCAGATCCTATAGATATACATTTACATTTAATAATAATAAATAACAGAGAGGCATCATGGTACAGTGGCTAGAATCCTAGTCCTTCTTCTGACAGACTAGCTGTGCAACTCTCCAACTCACTGTCAATGAGAAGATACATAGATTTCATTATATTTGGGCTAGTGCCAGAATTTACTTATGCTTCAATATCTAATAGTTTGTGGTTTTGTCAGTATATATGCCCTTCATCAGTGCAAAGCACAGCCCCTTTTTGACTTAGAAGTTGGTTTTTATGAAGTGTTATAGTCTAAAGAACCATGTTCAGTAGCTAACCTGATTGTGGGTCTGTCAAACATAGCTAGGCTGTTATGTTTAGTCAGATGACAGATATACCATGTGATACTGGGCGTTTACTCAGACATCTAAGCTTGGAGTCAAGACCTGGGTTCAAATTTTGCCTCTAATACTAATAGTGTGAGCCTTGGTGAGTCAGTACATCTCTTTCTTCATCTGTTAAATGAGAGAGTTGGACCTATAACGTCTAAAGCAAAGATATATTGGTAAATATTTAACAACTGGATCTCTTTAAGAAATGCATGCATGACACACTTGAGTTTAATTTTCATTAATAACATTTTCTCCATGCCTATCTTAAGTCAAGATAACCAACAAAACAGTAAATCGAACCCTGGTTTATAGCATTTTCTAATTGCCAAGTGCTGCTCACAGTATGAGCTGGTATGAGCTGACTGAAGCACACTCCTGCTCTAAGGTCCCTTTTGAGCTCTAATCCGATGTTCCTGTAATCTTTCAATGGCCCAGGTAGCTTCTCACAACTTAGTTCAGTCAGAGACAGGTTGCAATCTCCATTAGCAAAGGAGGTTTTCACATCTCATGGAGAATTCCCTATACTGACTCAATTCCAGCTCCTTTGAGTATTTTCATTTTAAGAAAAGAAAAAAAAAGAAGGAATTAAGAAAGAACAGAATATTCTAATAAAAGTCCCAATGTAAAGATTAATGCAGAAAGGAATCATGATGCGCTAACCAAGTCAGTGAAAAATCATTTAAGGACTTATTCAGGAAAGATTGAGGCCTAATTTCTTTGACCCAATCTGCTTTGTCATTGACATTTACTCTGTAATTTGCTAAGTTATAGGTGTGTGACTTGGTACCTATTCAGAGCTATTTCTTGGATATGTTTTTATGAAAGAGGTAAATTAATTTGTAATGGTTGCATTTAGGTTACAGGGGTGGATAAATAGACATGTTTTAGGTCTAAGGTATTGCTTTTTTGTTCTGCTTTTTTATTTTGGTTTAAAAAAATCCCTCACAGACAGTTGATTTTTATGTAGATAAAGTAGCTTTGGAAACTAGGTTATTAAAAAAAGAAACGTTTTGATCAGTCTAAAGTACTTGACTAAAATGCCAATTACAGTGTGTAAAACTTTGGAAAGGCTAATATCTACATAGCAATTACAGAGGACATTTATGGAGGTTAAATAAAAAGATGCTGGCATAGAATTACATGGTGTAATGGAAAGATCTCTGAGAGAGTCAGCAGACCAGGGTTCTAATCCAGTCTCCATGGCTCTGCCACTGGCCAGCTGAATGAGCTAGGGAAAGACATTTCACTGCTCCAAGCCATACTTTAAAACAAAAGGACTACTAAATGGTTAATGACAGTTCTGTCATTGCATATTATTGCAGCTTCACTCTCCCACAAAACATATTGGATAAATCTACAAAATAATTATCAGGATTTTCCTTGTCATGGATCTTAGGTAGATTCTCTCATGTTTTTGTAATCGGACAAGTACTTAATCCATACACATTTGCCTCTTGAATTGAGCAGTCCTAAGGACCTGAACTGTTTCCAAAAGAAAGTAGGGAATAAGTGAATGATGGTCAAAAAATGATTCTGTGAGTTGTCATGCCTGTATTTCTTTAGGCCTTTTCTTCAGCTTCTGACTCTAGGCCTGTGTTTGAGTACTGTTAACTCTTATGCTCTTTGTTTTAGATAATATGTATAGGCTCAGACAGGTTACCTACAATAATTCTGTTCAATTCCCAAAATCTGGGTTTGATTCTCTGTTTCTGCTGTGTCTGGCACCAGCAGAAGTTAAAGGACAAGCAGATATTCAACATGACTGAATGTTGTTACTGCATAACTACTTTGGCAAAACAAACAAACAAACAAACGAACAAAAAAGAAAAAAAAACACAAAAAGCCAAACCAAAACCATCTAAGAAAGCACTGTTGCATAAGACTCCAGGAATGCAGAAGGAACATGACACTCAGGAAGATGAAGAGAATAACTAAGCAAACTCATAACAATTCTCCAGTTATTCACTGTGGCCCTATATGTAATAGGTGCTGGACAAATCTTTACTGAAAGCATGGATAAATCAAGGAATCAACAAACATATGAATGTCACTGCCTTGAAGACCCTTGCCTCTACTGATGCTGTAGTCCATGACAGTTCATGATACCTAAAGCACAAATCATGAATATCGTTCTGACTGTCATGTCACATGAGGAATGAATGAAGACAGCAACCATCTCCCTTAGATGAGATGAATATCTCCTCTCTAGGCTAACCATCCTTAGTTCCTTTAAACAAAGGATTCTTAACTGTTTTTTGTGTGTATCATGGATCCTTTTGGTAGGCTGAGGAAACTTATGGACCTCTTTTCAGAATAATGGTTTTACATGTAAAAATTAAAATACTAATGAATACAAATACATTGATATGCAGTTATCAAGTACATATAATACATATATAGTATGTATTACTATACATTGATTCTTTGCTTCTTTGGCTAGTTCTTCATCCTCTTCCTGACCCCATTCACATGGCTTTTCCTCAAGGGTCTGTCTTTTTTCACTCACTTTTCATTGTTAATCTTCTTCATTCCTCTACAAGCTATAGTTTTAGATTTTTGGACTTTTTCTGCTTTGGAATTAGATCTTTGAACTTTATGGCAAAGAAGCCCTTTCATTCTGGAAGCTCACTTTACCTCACATTGGAAATACTCTTGCCTCTGTGGCCTCTCCTTATGATTGCTAGTTTCTCTCAGAACTTCCCTTTCAAGGCCCAGGCCAAGCATGTCTTACTGATTCTTTGGACTTTACCTACCCTACTCTCTTGGGCTACCTTCATCTCTCCTTTCATCTCTTTACAACTTCCTTTTATGTATTGTCTTCCCTCATTATTACATTCATAAGCTCCTTTCTGCTTATATGTATTTTGCCAGTGCGTAGCATGATGTCTTGCACATGGTAACTAACAAATGCTTGCTGACTTGTTAATCTCATTCATTTTCATGCCTTCTAAAGATCTATCTGACATAGTCAGATGATTATCAGATTTTTTTCCTCAAGTTCTGACATCCCTTCTGAATTTCAAATGGATATTACTAACCGCATATGTAGTCATATTCTATGAACATCTCAAAATAAATGTCAGAGGTTATTTTTTCCCTATGCCTGATCTTCCTGCTGACAGCCAAGTTTCTCCACTTTGGTGTTATAGTTGACTCTTTCCTTTCAAGTTTCACAAACAAAAAAATTACCTAGTCCTATTGATTTCTACTTTTACCATACTTCTCAAATATGTCCTTTCCTCTCCCCACTAACACTACCTTAGCGTAACTCCACAATTCTACTTTCCTGGACTATGGCAATGATCCTCACTTTATCCCTTCTCCACACCATTCTTCATAATACCTCCAGAATGATTTCCATTTTATATGTACACACACACAGTATACATATACACACATATGTATATGTATGTATATGTATATATGTAGATATGCATATATACATGTGTATATGCATATATGTGTATATACATATGTGTATGTATGTCTATATATGTATGTTTATCTATCTATATCTATATCATCTATGTATCTATCTATCTGAGATCTTTGGTCACGGCATTCCTCTGCTCAAAAATCTTCCTTGGTCCCCTTGTGTCAACAAAGGCCAGTGTCCACAGCTTTGAATTCAAGGTTGCCTGAAGTCTTGTAACCGCCCCATATTTTCAATCTTAAATCATTCTGCTCCATGCTTTAGCCAGAATGGAGTGTTGCCCCTTGAACATGCACCATAATCTCACACTTCCTTGCCCTTGCTCACAATGTTTTATGTCTGAAATGTTTTCATTTCTTCTCTTCACTTATTAAATTCCTAATCATTCTTTACAGTGTTACTTGAATGACACCTCCTCCAAGAAGCTTCCTCTGATCATCAAGTCACAGATTTAGAGATAAGTGGGGAAAATGAGATGCAGAGAGGTTCAGTATCTTGCCCATGTCCACAGAACTAAGTGGTGGATTCAGGATTTGGACATGTCATGTAATTATTCCACACATCACTATACCATGCTGATTGAAACCCCTTGTCAGGAAAATATCTGAGACCTCACATTTAACTTTATTAAATTACTTATTGTCACTTATCAAGTAATGTAAATCAATACTTCAGTGGTTCTGTGATCTCACTGATGTCAGTGTCCTTCCCCACCAAGTGATATAGATTTTAACCTATTCTTGCATTCTCATTAGGTGTCACTCTTGTTATTGTTATCCAATAAAAGCTCCATAGGAGTTCTACCCAAAGTTTAGACTTTTCTAGGTTTTTTTTTTGACATTGTATGTTAAAAACATGTGGCCGTGTAGGCTGACTACCCGTTATCCCTCATTTCTGCTGTATCATCAGACCATCTGCTTTTCTGATCATGAGATAATATTCTTCATGCTACTTCTTGAATATATTTTCACTGGTAACGTACTATAACCTAATTATGTTCACCATGTCACATTATGTAATCTATCTATCTATGATGATTACTTATGCCCCTATTTCAACTTTTACAAGATCAGGAACACTCTTATTTAAACCTCTTTACTCATGTGACAAGCACAGTGTTCTGCACACAGTGTTTGCTTAATGAATTTTTTTGTCATATAAAAATGATAGCATTTATATGGCACTTTAAGGTTTACAAAGGACTTTACAAATATTATGGCATTATATTCTCACATCAACCCTGAGAGGCAGGTATTATTATTATCTTCATTTTGTAATTGAGGATACTGAAGCAAAGAATGGCTAAATGACTTGTGCATGGTCACACTCCTAATAAATGAGGAAAATGAGGCAGATAGAGGTTAAGTGATTCCTTGCTCAGGGTCACAGAGCAAGAGAATGTTTGAGTCAGGTTTTGAATGTAGGTAATCTTGACTCTAAGTCTAGAGTTCAAGGATTAAACATCGAGTCCGTGAATAAAAAAGTCTGAATTATGACCAAAGTGTAAAATTTACAAGGAGGCTTAGCTCTCAACTTAATATAGGGGATAACTTCTTGATAATTTAAGGTGTCCAAAAACAGAAGGAACTGTCCCGTGAGGTGGTGAGCTCCTCACTATTATAATTTTTTAAAGAACCAAAGAATCTCAGATTTGGAAGGGGCTTGAGAAGTTTAGTCCAACTGATACCTGAACAAAAATCCCATATAGACTATTTCTGAGAAACATTTGCTTTTGAAGATCAAACAAAAGCTGGATGGCCATTTGTCACAGAGGTCAGAGATGAGATTTCCTCATTAGTTTAGGGGTTAATTTAAATGATTTTCAAAGATTTTTTTACAAATGGTTGTCATAGTTTATGTGGGGAGGGTTATTCTTGCTGGGAAGATTCCTGAGGATATTATAGTCTATTTCAAAGTTACGTTTATTCCTTTCAAAAAAAAAAACTATGTGCTGAATGTTTAAACAGTATTCTTTATTAAATAATGAGTTTCTGAAAACAACAGGTATAGACTTCTTGTGGTAATTAATTTTTACTCAGAAAACCTGAGATGCAGCCAGGTGCCTATGGTCCCCCGAGGGGGTGATTGCCTACTGACAAAACAGATTTCTCTGCAGCAGCTGTCTGATTACTATAACTACAATTATTTTACTATGGGTTAAAAACATGCTGTTTTCAGCTGAACTCAATGAGGCTGGCTACTCAGAGCATCAAACAGCACCTTCAGCAGAACACTGTAATTTCCTGAATTAATTTAGTCCTTCAGTCTAGAAGATTGAAGTCTCCAATCTGCATTATTTTGTAATGGACATCATTGTATTGAATATAGTGGCAAGAAACATATGATTCCCTTTGCCTTTGCTGTTTTAGCATCATTTCTGCACTATACAATTTCATTAACAGGGCCTGAATGGAGGGAGGTCTGACTGAATTAGCCAAAAATTGGGATTATGACATATTTAAGATACAATTTTAGGATTGTAAAATTCATTAATTGGCTATACAAAGTATTGCTGGGTAGGATTCTTAAGGGACTTTCTTAAAAGAGTAAATAAATATGTATTATTATTATGTCACATACAAATGTTTTTAAGCACTCAATATGTGAAGCTTGTTTGTTCTCTTAAGTCATTTGGATATGGTCCTTACAATATTATTTTATTAATTCCTGTCTATTTTTATAGCTGCCATCTTAACCTAGAGCCACATAAACCCAAGTAATAGTTGCCTCTATTATTCTATCATTCCTTAACATCTGTATACTGCTATCAGATTAGTCTTCTTAAAACATTATATTCCTCATGTAATTTTTCTGCTGCAAAAATATTTAGTAGCCCCATAAAGGATTGAATGTAAACTCATTAACCTATAATTGGGGGCTTATTCCACCCCACCTTTCTAATTCCCTAATCCCCCTCCATACCCCAACAGTGTTTCCTTAAACAAACTCTTCCAGCTATGTATGTAAGGTGGATTTTGTTATTCTTTTTTACATAATAGTTCCCAGGATCATGGCCATAAACAATTTCTGCTGCAATTGCACTATTGTTATATAACCTTGCATAATATAAATATTTGTGCTTAAGATTGTAAACATCTACTGCGTGTATGCTAAGTCATCATGATATTGCTAAGTTAAAGTAAAATTGTGAGCTACTCATTCACAAAATGCTTTTGTCTGTTTCCCTACAAATCAAGTGGGCACTGCCTAGGGGTCACAGATGTCTTTCCTAAACTTCTCTTGCTAGCTGCTGCTTGGAGAAATAAACTGGTATGAATCCCCTGTGTGTTGCTCCATTGTCCTTCTTTAGTTTAGCTGAATCTAATGTGAACCTGCCAGGAATTGAGCTCCTGTGTTACAAGCTAGAATACCCTAACTCACTGCCCTTTGAAAATGTCATGTATGGGGGCAGCTAAGTGGCTCAGTGGATAGAGCACTGGCCCTGGAGTCAGGAGGACCTGAGTTCAAATCCAACCTCAGACACATAATATTCACTAGCTATGTGACTCTGGGCAAATCACTTAACCCCAATTGCCTCACCCCCCCCAAAAAAAGTCATATATATTCCCATCTCCATTTACTTATTCTTATACATTATTATTTAATTGTATCATTGGTATTTAATTTTCTGTGTTTTTTATTCCTCAGCTGAATTATAGGATTCTTGAGGATAGGGACTATATATTATTTCTTTGTATTATCCTTCATTGTTCCAAATATGATATTCCTTATGTAAAATATGTACTTTGCCTCCAGTTCTTTCTCTCTCTCTCAACCAAGATAAGAAAAAAAAAGTTAACACTAGAAATGTAATGACAGGGTTTGATTATGTTATGTGTATGTGGAAGCAGAGAGAGAGAGAGAGAGAGAGAATAGAATTTCAGTAGAGGATAACAAATGGTGAGAAGCCTAGGTACAATTTACTTCTAGAATTTCACAGGCTTTGGTGATTTAGAGGTTAAAAAATACCTCACATACAATTAGTTCATACATTTCTAAAAATTTGGAGCTACGCCATCTACTTTCAATAATTCAGTTCAATAATCCTTTATTGAGTGTAATATAATGACTAGAAAAAAAGGTAGACTGGGGACAGGTTGCAAAGGGCTTTAAATATCTGAGGATCTCATATTTCATCCTTGAAGAAGTGGGAACAAATAGAAGGCTATTGCAGTGGTCCAGAGGAGGAATGATTGAAAGCTTGAAATAGAATGGAGGTCATGTACATAGAGAAAAGAAGTCAGATATGATTGAGAGGTAGAGACAACAGTGTTTGGTAACCGAATGGACATATGGGTTGAGAAAGTGTGAGGGGATCAGAGATAATAACAAAGAAGATACTCAACCCTTAAATTTTGTATACATTAATGACCACCCTCTTGCCTCCATAGGTAGGTTAGGTAAGTCTTAGATTTTACCAAAGTCCTTAATACAACCTTTTGGTTGCTACCAGATTGAAAACACTCAAATTATGTCCTGTAATAGTGATGTTGTTGTTGGCTTCTCTTATTTATTTTACATCTTGAATGTGTCATCCCCACAACTCAGTTGTTGATTGGAATAGAAATAATAATGAGTTCATAGTATTTGGATAATCAGTTTTCATATATATTATGTAAACCTCTGTACAAGGAAGCTTAGATGAAAATGGGCATGCATTGAAGGCTCAGATTAAAAAAGAAAGTAGCCCTTTATTTTTCCAATGATGGGTGGGGAATAGCTTTAGAAAAAGTGTCATATTTTATACAATTCAATGGCCAAATCCATATGCCAGGCTAAGTGACATACCATAAATCCTACCTTCTGGATTTCCTGAGAAGATTGGTATCTTCTTCATGGGAAATCTCATTTGTTATTACTTTTGAACTATAAGATTATATAAGATAGATTGGAGATGATAGGCATTCATAAGATTGTCAAGCCACAAGATATTTTTAGTTAATTTAGGGGAAAAAAGAAGAGCATTAAATAAGGGATAGGATAATTGTTCAGAGTGGAGGTGAAAATGGCAATAAATAATGGAGAAAAGGCAAAATAGTAAACTCTTATTTTTCTTTGCCAAGCAGAATCATCTTTGTACTGGAAAGATCAGAACCAAAATACTTATTAGGGAATTGAAAGCAAAGGTAAGTGAGCAGATAGTAATAAAGCACCATTTCTCTTGATGAGATGAGTTCATTAGACCACCTAGAATCTCTCTGGACCAGTTGTTCATAAAATATGGATGAGAAGGAAGTCACCAACTCTATGCTTTTTGGTGAAATGGAGGACCACCAGGCCTTGCCATCTGTCTTTCTTCTGTGTCCTCTAGACACCCAACACTGCCATCTAGCCTACTGACATAAAATAAGGACCCCTGAGCCTTGTCATCTACACTGCCACTGCACCATTTTAAGACTTATAAGAATTTCTATCTTCCCTGCTGCTAAATTTTCCTTTATGTGTTGTCTTCCCCAATTAAAAGGTGAGTCCCTTGGAAACAGGGAATATTTTGTTTAGTCCCATTTATATCCCTAGGACTTAGGACAGTACTTGGCACAGAGTAAGTACTTAATAAAGGATTTTTTTCAGCCATTATTCTTTTAGCTAGATTTCAGAAAAGTATCAGTCTGACTCTCATGCTATTCCTGTGGATAAGATTATTGGCAGGGAAAGATAGGGAGTGGGGAGTCTCTTTATCAGATATTTGGAGAATATTTTAGGAATCCAAGTCTTTCTTGGTTACTTTAATACAACATTAGAGAAATCTGTATGTTGAGATAAAGAGATGTAGTCTAGATAACAGCACATTTAGACAGATTTAGAAATAGTTGAAATATCAAACCCAAAACAGTAGGCCACCATTAGTGATTCGAGGCAATTCTGAAGGAAATCTCTAATCTCTAGATGAATGTAGCAAAGATCTTAGCTCTCTACTGTTAAGTATTTTTGTGAATTACTTGGATAAGGTTTAAATTTCATGCTTGCAAATATGTAGTTGACATAAAGCTGGGAGATAAATTAGATGGCATAGGGTCCAAAAAATCTTGATTCCAACACTAATGGAGTGAATATAATAACTATGGAATTAATAGAAATAACCATAAAGTCCTACACTTGCATTCCATCTATCAATCAATATTTATTAAGCACCTACTATATATCAGGCACTGGGCTGAGCACATTCAAAAACAACAATTGGTCTATTTAGAAGAGGAGGAAGAAGAGGAAGAGAAAGAAAATGGGGATATTTACTTAAGCATACTTAAGTACCCCCTGTCAAATGAGTATAATAAGAGAGGTAGATGGCCAAGGCAAGGAGGGCCACCTGGACCATATCATATGAAAACTGGTTGAAAGACTTGAGGAAGGACGTTGAGAGAAGCCTTAATGTGAACCTGATCAATGTCATCACATTTTAAAAGAATGGTCACATGGAAGAAGAATCAAACTTTTTGTTGGCTTCAGAGTACAGAGCAGGCTTAGTGGATGGTCTTTGCATAGAAGCAGATTTAGGTTCAATGTATAAGGAAAAAAAAGATCTTCACACTTGTAGCTCTTTGGGGAGGTTATGGAAGATGTTCCAGCAGATATTGTAGAAGGAATTCCTATATTTAGCCCTTGGTAAAAATTCAGGAAATGACGATTTGTGATAAGCCTTATTGATGTCCCCTTGACTTAAGTGAGAAAAGAAGCATATAAAATAATGTCAAATGTTTAAAATGTGGAGAATTGTCTACTTTTATAACACTGTTCAGAGGCTCAGATGGTAAATAGTCGGAGTTGAGTTTTGACATTCGAAGATCTTGGACTTGGTTATTTCCTGAATGGTTTAAAGTGAAATAAAACAACTCTTATGCCAAACAGCTAATAATTCATTAATATGAAAAACATATACCCACATCACAATCTTTTGTAATGATTCCATGTTATATGCATATCTAATTTTTGCCTCAGAAACTGAATTGATTGCAGGGAGAACATTTTTGGATACCCTCCCTATTTTAGATGCCTAACTATCTTCTTTTTAAATAACTTTTAATGGGGGCAGTTAGGTGGTGCAGTGGATAAAGCTCTGGCCCTGGAGTCGGGAGGACCTGAGTTCAAATCTGGCCTCAGACACTTTTACTTGACACTTACTAGCTGTGTGACCCTGGGCAAGTCACTTAACCCCTATTGCCTTACCAAAAAAAAAAGACTTTTAATGAATTAGTTTTACTTCAGAGAGACTGTATGATTATCTGTACTTTTGTAAACAAGATCACCTAATTGCATTTTTATTGATCAGGAAGTTTATTTAAGTTCTTAAATTTATGAAAAAAGATTTCTCCATAACATAACATGATTTAAATTATTTTGGCTCTTCTACGTATTTTTGTATTTTATTGAATGCTTTAGGTTCGTAATTCTATAACATTTTCATTTTTTTTCTCAAAAAGGTGGACTACAGGCTGCGCTTATTAAACCAGATAGTATTATTAGAGCATATGTCAAGTGGGTACCCAATTTTGTATACCTTAAGGAAAATTTATAACGAGTTCTGCAGCAGCAATTATGCATTAGAACTACAAAGTAAAAGAAATTAGTTGCATTCCAAGCTTATATTGTCAGTAGGAAAAAGTAGCAATCACAAGATTGAAAACTGCATGGCAAAGCAAAAGGCAAAGGTAGAATTTTCACAAAATATTAACAGATAATTGGGGCATTATTGCAATGGGTGTTATTCTATATTATTTATAAATTGGGTGTTATTGAAATAGCTTCTGGGTTCTATGCACATTAAAAAAATAGTGTCAGAGGTCCCCTATGACTGAGTTGACTATAGTCATACAGTCTAGCATGTATCCCTTAAGATGATCCTACAATAGGTTGAGAACTGAAAGGGACCTCAAAAACCATCTAGTTCAACTATCTGATTTTCCAGATGAGAAAAATGAGGCCCAGGAATGTTAAGACTTGCCTAATGTCATACAGGTAATAAATGGCAAAACCCACATTATTTAACTTCATACCCAGCAGCTTTTCCACTATACCATGTCTGCCACCCAACAATTTATCAAATTGACTGAATGCCTAAGAAAATACAAGTGTTAATTCTTGAATTAGTAATAGCATACTCTTCCTTATGCCTCCTCAGTATTATATTCAGAAAGAGCAGTGGAGACTTTTTGAAGGGGCCAATGAGCCCTGAATGCTGCACTTTTTATGAAAGAAGACGTTTTTAGTGTTTTAAATGATTGGTAGTTGGAGTTCACTATTTCCTCAAGTCACCAAAGTTAAATATCCAGCAGTTTGTCAACCTTTGGCCAAAGCATTACATTTCATTCAGGAGGTGCCTGGAGCCCCTTTGAGCCACCATCACCAAATATGGTGCCCCCAAATTGTTAGCCTTTGCAGGGCTATATTTTTATAGAAAATAATATTTTTCATTTTCCTGCATGTAACCTATAAACCACACAAATACCCCATACTTTTGTGAAATTGCTATAGAATGGAGAAAATAGGTATTGACCAAAACAGGGGACTAATTCCAATACTTCCTTTTAAGAGCCTCAGGCAATAGTTTGTCAGGCTGGATGGAGCTCTGACAACAGGAATGCACCCATGTGGCAAAGTCATTTGGCCTTTCTGTGATTCTTTTATCCATTTCCATTTTGCACATGAAAGCATTTTGTAAACTGGGAAGTACTAGACAAATGAGGCTATTATTAGGATCACGTTGGCTAGGACATCATTTTATCATCATTTATTCTTGCACAAATGTATTATCTACTACGGTAGACAGGGTCTTTGCATATGCTTCACTGGAGAGTTCAAAGTCCATTAAAGTAGCAATTGTATGTGGTCATTAAGTATATTTAGTGTAAGTCATTTGGGGATTTGAATTGTGAAATTAAGAAAATAATAGGAATTAGGGATTTAAATTGGTACAATATAGATAAGTAACCCACAGCTAGGAGGCTGGAGAGAGTGCCAGGCTTGAAGCCAGGAAGACTCATCTTCCTCAGTACAAATCTGGCCTTAGACACTTACTAGCTGTGTGACTCTGGACAAGTCACTTAACCCTGTTTGTCTCAGTTTCCTCATCTGTAAAATGAACTGGAGAAGAAAATGGCAAGCCATTCCATTATTGTTGCCAAGAAAACCCAAAACAGGGTCATAAAGTTATGCATGATTTGAAATGACTGAACAACAACAAAAGATAAATAACCATGTGTGAGTAACTGGCATGACTGAGGTTATGATGACAAAAGACTAAGATGTAAAACATGAACCAAGCAATTTAAAGAGTCAAAATGGCTCAAAGAATTGCAAGTGAATACTCAAATAAATAGAAAGTGAAATTCCTTCTTCTGAAGGAGCATTTAAGAGTGTATAAAATGGTCACATTCCTTGCATCATAATTAAAAAAACAATTGAACCTGGAACTTCAGTGGTCTATTGGATGCCTGTTGAGGAAGCTCTATAATTTATAATCTAAGAGAAATGCTTGGGAATACTTAAGTTAAATGATATATCTTGGCTCACACAGGCAACGTTTGCCAGAGATACAATTTAAACCTAGGTACTTGAGCTGGTGGTCAGTTCTCTATCCACTATACTGTGCTACTACTATTACTTATAATGTTAAATTAAAGAAAATTTTATAGTTAGTGCCCCAGTTAGCTGAACTCAAAATTCCTTTAGAAAAAAGGAAAAAGAGAGGAAAAACCCTAGAAATGAACAATTAAAGTGTTAAACACATTTATTACATTTTGCCAGAGACCATTCTGTCAAAAGGGAGGTAAGAGGTAAGAAAAGAAGTAGGACAATCAAAAAAAAAACAAACCTGACAAGGTCTCATCCAAATATAAAGTGCCCATTTATACTACAAATACAAGCTCTCGAAGCACTTTAAATGCAACACGTGGCAACTAGTTACACTATAATTATAAATTAGTTTTGGCGGGGGAAATGATGTGTTCTTATGGAGATCTTTTCTGCTCTGTGAGTTGAGTTGAAATGTGGAAAAATGTGGAATTAGAGCAGCTCATGCTGTGGCCAGTGTTAAAGTACTGCCATTACTGAGCTGCAAAAGCCCCTGTGGATTGTAGTATGTGACTCTTAAGGATTAGTTCATGTTTTTCCAATTAAGAGTAACTCATGTTTTTTTTATGCGGCACAAAATAGTTAGTCATTTGGTCTCTGTTAGGAACATTTCATCAAAAGCAACTATTATAGCCAGAGACAAAGAAAGACTGTAAATGGATTATAGGCCCCCCACTCTGACGGGATTTAACTCTACACATATCTAATTTTGATGTAATGGTGATAGCATTCAAAACAAATGACAAAATGCTTGCCAACAAAAAGGAGCCTAGAAGGATATTGGGGGCAAACCTCTCTATGTTTTAAGGTTGGTCCATTTATTCAATAAGCACTAAGCATCTAGTACATGTAAGAGACTGCTGGAGGAAATGAGGAATCTCTGGAAGAATAAGATATATTCCTGGTTCTCATAGAGCTTACAATCCATTGAGTTGATGACATGTATATGCCAATATTCCAAATCATCTGTGATCTGTTTGGTGTGGATACTTTCTCTAATAATGCAGATGGAAATCTATACATGCCTCCTAGCCTGTACAGTTCTCATCCATTCTCTTTTATCAGCTCACAACAAGAGACCCATTCAACCTACTAGTAGTCTTCTTCTCCTCTTTATATCACAATAGAATGCATGGATTGCTCCTCAATCATCCCTGTTTTCACTTTATGACAGACCCATCTTTTTTTCCCTATATTTCTTTGATGATACCCTTATATCTCTTCTCCTACATAATTTTTTATTTGTAATAGAGGTGCTGTAACCTACATATGCTCAACATGTTCTTCTCCATGACACTTTGATTGGTCTTTAACTTCCATCCTTTTTGAGACTGTAGTATTTGATTGCTTGTAGTTATGATATGCCAAGAAGAATGTTGGTGCTAAAAAGATGGACTATAAATATGTTTATGCTTATGGAAACTTTCCATCTGCATTTCACCACCCTGGGATATTTGCATAATAATGGCATCATTGGGCCAAGTGGAATGTATAGTTTACTGACCTTTTTTTTAGTATAATTCTCAATTATTTTTTCAGAATAGTTAAACCACTTTACAGCTCCATCAACAGTTCACTAATTTCCCTGCCTTCTCAGAGCATTTCTACCACTTGACAGTTTTTTTTTTTTTTGTGGGTAAGGCAATTGGGGTTGTGACTTGCCCAGAGTCGCACATCTAGTGAAGTTTTTTTTTTTTAAATCTTTGTCAGTTTGATAGGTATGAGATATAACTTTGGAATCATTTCAATTGGTGTTTTTCTGATTATTAATTATTTTGGAGCATTCTTCCATATTATTGTTGATAGATTGACTTTCTTCATCTGAAAATAGTTTATTTCTGTCTTTTGAACACTTTTCTATTGGGGAATGATACTTGTTCTTACACATTCGTTTCAATGCCCCTAATACAGATCCTTATTTGAAACATTTGCTGCAAAACTATTTTCCCCCTGCCCATTTAACTGCTTCTATTTTAATTGTTTGCATTTCTTTTCAGTCTGCATTCTCCCCAAAGATCAGAGAAGTAGAAAAATCTTTTTAAAAAGACACGGATGTGCAGTGAGCGTGCATTATGGATTTTGAGGTCATGATCATTTATATTGTACAGAGCAGTCTTGGAAAATATCATGATATCATCATGTGTCTAATGAAAGTGGAACAACTTTGTGAAAGTTGATCATGCAGGGGTGAGTCATTCTATTCCTGATTCCAAATGGCTAGAAGGTAAGATTATCAGCTTATACCAATATCCTATATGCTTTTGAAAATCATACAACTGTTTCTGAAAAAGGACTATTTCTCAGTAGATAATTAGCTAAAAGACAAGCAGTTTTTGTAAGAAGAGCTGTAAGCTATCAACAATCATTGTAAAGTATGCTTAAAATTACTAATAATTTACATTATATATTTTATATTTTATATTATTTATTTATTTATAAAAAATTATATATATATATATATTTATATTATATATTTTTAATAACTATAAGATTTTAAATCAACTGCTTGATCAACAAGAATGCATATAGTGCTGCATACAGCTATCTCAAATAATCCTCTTTCTGAAGGAAAACAGGTTTGTTAAAAGTCATTTAGGAAATAAAGATGGAAACAAGCATTTATTAAGTTTTTAAGAAATGCTTAACAAATTAAAAAGCAAACGAGCATTTAACAAATGCTTAATAAATTAAAAAGTAAACACGCATTTAACAAATGCTTAATAAATTAAAAAGGAAATAAGTATTTATTAAGCATGTTAAGAATATGTCAGCTACTGTGCTGTATTGGGGTTACAAATACAAGCAAAAAAGCAAGATAGTTCATGCCCTCAAGGAACTTATATTCCAAAGGGGGAAGACAACACACAAAAGGGAGCTGAAAAGTAGGGACATGATTTAGAAGTCCAGATGCCAGGAACTGGGCCAGCAGGAGAATTAAGACTAGCCTGGGCCCTTCCACAAAATGGAAATTGAAAGAGGAACTTACCAATGGAAGAGGAGGATAGTTCTTGGAGAAGGGTGTCTAGGTTGAGAAGGTTGTGGAGGTGGTTGGATATAGCAGCATGAGGAGTCCCTAGGTACTGAGGTAAATTATGGCAGATGTGTCAAACATGTCACCAGCAACACTCCAGGCCAGATCAAATTAAAATGTAATGTAAAGAAAGAAAAGGCCAAGGTCTCCCACTGCATCTGGGATCACCTCCAGTCATCCTGACCTACGTCTTGCCACTAGAATCCGAATGACCCTGGAGGAGAGAGTGAAGCTGATGACTTTGCACAGCTTTGCCTCACTTAAATCCAATTCACTTGCAAGTCAAGATATTATCGTCCTGATGTCATTGGTCTTCTTTGAAAACGAAGGACAAACAACAACAACTCAGATCAGATTAAAATGTAATTGGAAATATTAAATAAAATAAAAATACAGTAAAACATAATGATAATATGTGGTTTTCTAAGTCAATATGTACCCTGCAGATTCTTATGTACAATTTAGCGACCCCTGTTTTCAGTTGCGTTCAATATCACTGAGTTACGGGAGGAGACAGTATAGTGTGGAAACCTGGGAACCAAGGATGGAACCGGAGGAACAGTTACATATTTGAAGTGGAGAGAGGGAGGAGAGAGTCCAGAAATGTTCTCCAAAGAGCAATCATTTCAGTTTCTGAATCAAATTTAGAGACAGTCACATGAAATCATTACAAAATTCAAGCTCCAAATAGGATGATACTATTCTTAGAGGTCCATTTAATACTGGGACAAAACTGAGGATATAGCTCTGTTTTGAATGTTTCTGACCTCAGAATTGACTAGATGAACATTCAAAAAAATGTGTAGCTTGCAAACTGCACTGGCCTCAGGAATAAAATGTGTATATATGTGTGTATGTGTACATGTCTGAGTGCACACACACCCAGGGGACTTCCGCCATTCTTCAGCATGAAACGTATTCATGGCAGTAGCCGTATAGATGTTGATCATTGTTCTTAGTCATTCAAAAAAGTGAAGCGGTGAGGTGGCATAGCAGACAGAGTGAGGTCTGAACACAGAAGAGCAGAGTTCAAATCCAGCCTCAGATACTTACTAGTGGGGGTGATCCTTGGATCACCGTGTCACTTAACCTCAGTTTCCTTAGCTATAAAATAATAGCATCTCCCTTGCTGAGTTATTATGAGTTTCAAATGAGATAATATTTGTAAAGCACTTAGCACATTGCCTGACACATAGCAGACACTATTTAAATGCTGATTCTCTTCTCTCCCCTTCAAAATATAATTCAGCATTACTTTATGTTTTCTTTAGAAACATAAATTTTTAAAAAACCTTTGAGTCTATTATAAGAGGATTCCTTTGGGTATCTATGGAGTAGTGGACTAATGCTATCTGCAGAACAATCACACATCTTTCTTTGAAATTGAATGCTGTCTTATGTGTCATAGATTGAATGGTAACTCAACTAATAATTTAGGCTGGTATGGTTAATGGCATGCTCAGATTTGCCCTTTCTGGTGGGTCATGTGAAGAATACACAGATGTTTCCTTCTTAAAATGTGGAACTATTTCCAGCCATGTATGATGTGACTGAGGGTGTGGAACTTTGTGATGATGAATCTTCTAATTGACTGTGGAGTGGAAAGAACCTATGACTCTGGAGCTGTTGTGATGTAACTGAGTGCGCAAAGTATATAAAAAGTGTGACACCCCTTTTTCCTGCCTCCCATTTCTTAGTTTCTTTATCTTCCTAGCAGATAGTGAAGCAGAACTGCTTTAAGCTCATGGATGGTAGAGGAATATATGGCCACATTCCCTCATTAGGCAGCCACATTCCTGGGAGCATTATGCTGCCTCTGTTTTGTATTGTGTTTATTCTTTCCTGATCCTATATGACTATTTTGAGAAGGGAGTGCACAGACGACTTGATGGCCTCAGGAGAGATATAAAGGTCCTATCAGAGTTCGCTCCAGGGTCTAGTGGTGGGAGCAATCGGCTTTGGAGTGATAGTGGGCGATGATAAAGGAAGCTTTTGAAAATAGTCACCCAAATACTCAGAAAGGGAGGGGTTGACCATGTACTCTAACGTAAGATCCTTGATAGCCAGAGTGTTTTCACTTTTGTCTTTGTGCCTCCAGTATTTAGAACAGTGCCTGATAATAAGAGTTTAATAAATGTTTGGTGATTGATTTATTGATTTCTCACACTGGCGAATCACAAGACTGGTTTAACAACATCCAGAGCAAATTTTCTGTAGTAAGGTACTGAGGATTTTTTGTGGGGGTGAGGGGACTGGGTGGTGAGAGGACTAAACCTGTGATTTCATTAGTGTAAGGAATTCCTGCTAAGGATGTTTGCTCTACTAATACAGATAGACACTGAGGTTAAGTGATTTGTTCAAGGTCAGGCAGCTAGTACTATGTGTCAAAGGCAGGACATGAACCTTAAGTTGTGATGAGTCAGAGGTTAGTGTCACATCCACTCTGCAATTCTGGCTCTTGGTGCTGGGGATATAAAAACAAAATGAATAGCAGTCTTTATCTTTGAGGACCTCACATTCCACTGGGGAGACAATGATTTTTTCATAACACATCATAAATGTGTATATAGGAACAACGTGTTTGTTTATGCTTGTATGTATGTTTCTATCTATATTGTGCTTGGATTGCAAGTTTTCAAAGACTTTTAATACAATAAAATACACACATAGCTATACTGATCAGAATTGAATCATTTATGATGTAGAAGGTACTTTAGGATTTTATAAATGTATAGCAATTTTCATACTAGCAAGGAAGAGAAGAGCTGTTTAATAGAGATTTCTAATTCATTGAAAAAGTTGGATAAACAAGCTTTCATTGTACTTTCCATGATTTAACTCAGATGAATCTGGATGGATGGCTGACACACTTGAAATACAATGCACCAGATCCTATTATCCATCCTTTGAATCATCTAGTTAGATCCACAATTTATCTGTTCGTTATCATAGAATTCAAATGAACAACCACATGCTGTTCCTGAAATCTGTAACTGAATGGCTGAACAGCATAGTAGATTTACTATATGTCTTACTGAGTTTCAATCATATTAAAAAGAAATTTTCAGCCACGTACACGCTAAAGACATAGTGGGGAAGGCATTATAGTATGGTGGTATTTATATAAGTTAAATCTTTCTTAAGCTGTGGACAATATATCAAGGTGTGAAAGCATTGTACTATACTTCACTGACCTTTAATTTTATTTAGTTCTAATCCTCACAAGGATCTCACAAAATCAGCTGCAAGCCTTCTTACCTGATTCAAATAGACACTGAGGAAAATGAGTTTGAGGGAAGTCTGAGAATCTAAGGACAAGTAATACCACACAAGCTATTTCAGATCCTCCTTTCCCACATTGTAATTCCCAATAAAGCTCTTCTGCTATTCAGTGCAACAGTTCAAAAGTAAAACAGAGAAATAATAAAGAAGTCCTTGAAGTCCTGGAGTAATATATGATGTAGTCTTTTTCTCTTAATGCTTTAAACATGGGTTTTTGTCAGCCCCTGGAGAAGTTCTCAAAGATAACTCAAGGGAGCCTTAGATATATAAGAGCTAATTTCCTAGTCTATGGATAAGCCATTCGCTTATGGCTTCTTGGAGCTAGCCAACTTGGTGGACACTGAACCTCTCATGAGTGACTGTAGCTATAACTAGGGGAGGGGTGTAGTTAAGAGGTTAAGATCCAGATCTATTCATGTTGCTGATTGTTTGAAGTTTGGCAAAATGACAGGAAAATTGTTTGAAGTTTGGCAAAATGACAGGAAAATTAGGAATGATGATTTGTGGGGTGAATGGGGATTGTGAACATTGATACCATTGGTTCATAAAACGTTCTGAAGATCTGTGGATCACCCCTCTGACTGAGTTCCTGGCCTTCCATCAGCCAAGGACAACCATTGACTTCCTTACCAAAAGCAGGCCTGGAGACACTATTCTACCTACTACCTGCTGAACAGGCCTTCTACCACCCATCCTTGATTCATGAAATTTTCCGTTTATGCAATATAATTATTAGCTATATCCAATTATTTGACCCTAATAATATACTAACTGCTGCTAGTTAAAGTTTCATATATGTATATCTTATGTTTGACAAGATATTGTAAACTTCTTAAAGGCAGAAACCTGACCAAATATCTCTTTGTATTTCTTTTCCCTACCTCCCCCCATCCACACACCCTAGCTCAGTCACTTATATGTACAAAGTTGTTCAATAATTCTTTTGACTGGTTGGTTTTTGGTTTCATGAATTCATACTAAAGTCATTCTTTCTCATCTCTTGGAAAAATCTTGATGATTCATCCAGTTATCTTGTAAAACACATTTTTATTTGCATTTGGAGACATTTCCTTATTTCCTGAGTTTCTTTTAAAAAAATCACTACAACTTCACTTTTCCACATAACTCTGCCAATGTAAAAAGACTTAAAAAACTGTTTGATGTAAGAATTCATGAGATACTACTACTATTACTACTACTACTACTACTACTACTACTACTACTACCACTACTACTACTATCATGTACATAATACCTTAAATTATGCAATGCACTTTACAAATATTCTCTCATTTTATCCTTACAACAACCCTAGGAGGTGGGTTCGATTGTTAGCACCATTTTATAAATCTGATAGTTGAAGAAGACAAAAGCTAAATGACTTGCCCAGGGTCACATAGCTAGTAAATACCTTGGTCAGGATTTGGATTCATATCTTCTTGACTCCAGGTACAGCTCTCTATCCACTGTGCCACCACCTACCTCACCATAGATCAAAGAGGGAGAGTAAGAAGAGACCTCAGAGGTTATATAACCTCAAAACCTTCATATTAGAGATGAACAAAAAATGAAGAGCATAGATGTAGTGACTTGCTCAAGGTAGCAACTCTTTGATATCACATTCAGTGCTTTTCCCACTGTATCTAGCAATGGTTCCATGTTAGTTGTTGGTCTGGTTGTTAATGAATAAGATTCACTTGTATTCTATTCACTTCACAAATGGTGTGTGTGTTTATGTCTACATGTATATCTGTGTATACAAGTATGCATATATACACATGTCTGTACATTTGCACATGTATACACACATATATGTGTGTATATATATATTTATATGTATATATATATATTATATTCTGTAACCATGCAGTAAAGTCCTCTTTTGATGTCTCATTGTGGAGCTGACCCTGGTCTTCTAAAGTTATGCCAGTGGAACTTTGAGGTGGCAGTGTGATACAACAAAATGATTGGCTCTAGAGGTAAAACACCTGAGTTCAAATTCTTCTTCTGACACGTAGCTCCTCTGTGACCTTGGAAAATATACTTAGCCCTCCTCAGTGTCAATTTCCTCATTTATAAAATGAGAGATTTGTACTAAGTAATCTCTGAAGTCCTCTTTATCTCTAGTTCTATGATTTGATTTCCTACCAAGCTAAAAATATTTTGACTATGAATCTATTAAAACACTATGTATTACTGTTGAAGAAGACTAGTCTAGATAATTTCAGAATGGCTCACCATCATTTTGACTTTCAGGTCATGAAATCTTTAGCCTAAAATAACTAAAACACTATGTACTAAGTTGAAGAGGCATTCTACTACTACTACTACTACTACTACTACTACTACTACTACTGCTGCTGCTGCTACCACTGCTACTACTACTACTGCTACTACTGCTACTACTACCACTACTACTACTACTATTACTACCGCTCCTACTGTTACTACTGCTGTTGCTGCTACTATGTGCTTGTGGTTTTCATCAGTGCCTGCCTTGACAAAACCTTTCTCCCCATTGGAATCTCCTAATAACTAGCATTAGTTTAACAGAAGGAGGGTTGGGAGCCAGAACTCTCCAGTTTCAACCTCCGATTTTCTATCATCCAGATCCAGTGGGTCAGAGGGCCCACCTGGAGAGAGATCTTCTCTCAATCTCCCTGCTAATTTCTCTTTCTCCTTTTACTTTCTGAGGTGGATGCTGCCCCCTTGTCCCCACCCTTATGAGAGGGAAGCCAGACCTTTTACCCTTTCCACTTTGACTCTTCTGCTGACTTATCTCTTCTCAATGATCCTTAACTTAGATGGACAATGAGGATCAAGATATATTTGTAAAGCTTTTTGCAAACTTTAAAGAGTTATATATACCCTTGCAGAGTGTATAATAAATGTTTATACCTATTTACATATGTATACATATACATGTTTATATGCTATATATGCATATATGTATAGACACCCATATATGTATACATGTAGCACATATGTATATAAACTTTTTTCCCCATATGACTCATTATTTTAGTTTTTTACCTCCTTCTCTCTCAGGGTCATGACTCATCTCTTTCACTCATTCCAAACATCCAATCAGTTGCTAAATCTTGTTTTTTCAATCTCTACAACATCTCTTATACATGTCTATTCACTTTGCTATCACTCTAATTCAGGCCCTTATCGCCTGGACTATTGTAACAGCCTCTTAATTAGCCTTTTCAGTTAACGAATTGCCTCAAGTCTCTTCCCCACTCCAGTCCATCCTCCATAACGCTACCAAAATTGTTTCCTTAAATCATAAATTAGATATTCTTCCTCTCCCCAAGTAAATATTAATTCCTCCATTTGGCTTTTAAAATTCTTTATAACCTGGCTGCTTCTTGTCTTTCTTGTATTATTATACATTATTCCCTTTCATACACTCTAAGGTCTAGCCATCCTGGGTTGTTTATTCTTCCTTAAATACTATACCCTATTCATCTCTAATCTCTGTGTTTTTGCACCTGTCATTCCCCAAGCTTGGAATGCTTTCCCTCTTCACCTCTAATTCTTAGCATCCTTTATTTCCTTCAAGATTCAGCTTAAACTCTATCTTCTTAAGAGGCTGCTAGTTCATTTTCTTCTAAAGTTACTTCCCATCTGCTCTGTAAGTACCCTGTATGTGTCTATTTATATACACAGTTTCTCTCCCATTAGCATGTAAACTCCTTGAGGGCCAGGATAATTTTTGCTTTTTATTTATAGGTCCAGTGTTCAACACAGTGTCTGGCACATAGTCAAGCATTAATAAATGCTTCTTGGTGCTTGGTATATTTTATTCCAGAAGATGGTGCTGCTGCTACTATTGCAGCAACTCACATAACAAAATAAAATAAAAGATACTGGGCTATTACAGCATTTCACACTAAAACAATAACCTTCCGTCTTTGCAAAATAATCTTTTTTTCTAAATTGAGATTTCTAAAATACTTGGTACTTCATTCTTCTCCTTATGTTGAGTTCATTTTTAATAGAAGAAATAATTATCACTTGCTTTTGTTAAGGAAAACATATTGAGACAGCAGGAGTCAAGACCTCTCCAAACAAACTGCACTTTCCTCAGTAACAAGACTCAGGCAGTGAAAAAAAATGAATCATGCTATCTCTTGTTATGCCAGCCAAAGTGGCAGTTACCAGTATACTATACACCCAGGGGCTAAAACCCTTTCCAAGATGAAGCCGCTTCATATAATAATGTCACAAACCTTAGATTAAAAAGCATATGCTATTCACAGAGCTATTCTTAGAGATTGCTTGCGAAACCTCTTTTGCTCTTGGAATTTCCGGGTACTATTTCTGAAGTGATTTATTCCTTATGAAATAATTTCAAGTTACAAGGGATTGAGAATCAATTTTGGTCAGAATTATTATGGCAATATGTCAAACCTGGCAACCAGGTATCTGTGTATTTGTATATTCCTATTAAGGAAATGCATCATGTTGTTGCTTTTGTAGGACCTGATTTTCACATCTCCCTTTAAATTAGAATCAAATGAAGAGGCATTTGCCATTAATAGGGGAGGTCCACATTTCCATTTTTACTGGTAAGGGAGAGAGAAATGCATTTCCATTAAATTCAACATATTCATTAAGGTCCTATGATGACAAGGCAAATTACAATGCTTAAGGACACAGAGGTTGAAAATGACCTAATTCCTACCTTATAGGACTTTATCATTGACTTGGGGGTTGGGGTATGATATACAGGAATAAGTCTGATATAAGTTAGAGTATAATCAAATATGTAGGAAAAGTCAAAAAGAGTGGCCTGAGAGATTCAAGGAAGGAAAGGCTCCTCCAAACTGGAGGGTATCAGAGAATGTTTTATGGAGGAGTTGGCACCTGACCTGGGTACTTGAGGAAGAAAAGTTTGGGGAAAAGACTGTCACAGGTATAGTCCTGGTAAGTGCACATGTGCAGACACAGAAAAAAATATAGTAAGATTAGAGAACACTTATTTTCATCAATAGTGTGGCTAGATCATAGATTGTGTTCAGGCAAGTACCACAGACTATGACTTGGTTGGAGCCAAGTCGTGTGAGATCTTGAATACCAGGTTAAGAGTTACATTTATTTGGTAGAAATAGGGATCCAAGGAAGCTGGATACAAGTATCTAATATGTGTAGGAATCAATGGGAACATATGTAGGATATATTTTGATTTGCAAAAATATTTGGGTATTTTTTCAATTATCCATGTTGTTTTATTATGTCCAAACCAAAAAATAAACCAAAACCCAAAACAAAAGAAACAAAAAACCCAACCCTGATTTTATCATTTGAATATGAGTTTTGCATTGGGAAATGTCAAATAAAGCTTAGCTATTCCAGAAGTGATTTTTGTTATCTATATTAAACTCAAAAAGCTAAAATTCTCTATTCAAGTGCAGTTGGGTAAATAGATGTGCATTTAGATTAGCTGCATTGCTTCTGCTGTGATATGTTTCACTGGTGAATCTAGGATCAAAGCTGAGAAAGTCTAAGGATAAGGCAAAAATCTCTCTAGATAGCTGAGTTTTCCATGTAGCAATACTCCCAAATCTCTTTGAGGCAACAAATGTAGGGTCAATTTAAGATACTGTTGATCAGTGTGTTTTCTGATAATGCAGGGGCCTAACTTGTAGGAAAAAACAAAAATGGTCCACTTGGCCTAGGGAGCAATCTAGAATTGTCAATCATGGAGAGTCCAAACCAAGGAGCTGGCACTGAATGCCTCCTGAAAAAAGATAGAATTCTTTTCTATCCAGAAGTTACAGGTCAGAATTCTGGGTGAATGGTCCTACCTCTATGAAAGGGGAATTCCCTTCACTGGCCTCTATTCCTGTCTCTACCTGGAAGAAGCAGTTTGAGGAACTAACTTTAGGTTATCCTTCTGTTAGGATGATGTGCTTTATTTTCCAGTGCACATATTATCTACTACATACAATCATCAGGTTAAGAAGCGATTTTGAAGAGTTTTACTACTACACATACCCATATACACACAGAATTTCTATAAATTAAAGATCTTATTTATTTTTTTGCCTGGGGACTGGGACTGGGAGCCAGATTCATGACTCATCCCTGAATATACTATTGCTCGGGGAAAAAAAACAACTTAGGGGATAGTTAGGTATTTTTCACTTTTTTTTGTGGGGGAGTGTAAAGTCCAAGTTTCAGAACTGTTTTTCCTTTTCTTTTATTTCTTTGGAAACCTTGGTTTGACCTTATCCTTAAGATTGAGAAGGTAAGTAAATCTAATGTCTGCTATTCTAAAACTTCAGTTAAATCTGATTGTTATTTATCTTCAAGGAAAAATGAGGGGCATCCAAGATTTATTTTCTATCAGATCGGTCTAGTTGGTCAACTGCTTAGAGATGAACAAAAGGATAAATTCTGGGTGACCCAGGGTACCTGTTTTTAATAGGACACTGCCACTCTTGATTGTGTTAGAACATCCTCTGAATATCCTTTGGGATTTACAGAATCACATAGGAACTCCCCACACTGTTCCTAACTAGGGAAAACTTGGAAATATTTTAGAGATAAATTGGAAGTTAGGGTTATTTTCTGAGACTTGCAGTAGGGTCAGCATGACTTAATGTGGTATCTAATGAAAAATTGATGATCAGTAGTATAATGGGCTTTGAGGATCTTACTTGTAAGAAGAGAGGACCAAGGTTTTCCAGAGATGAAAGTCTCTACCCTCATACAGCTTACTTATTTCCAAATTGAGCCATTGTCGGGAGTTCCCTTTTTTATTTCTTTCATGGGGTCACAGGATTTAGAGCTAGAAAGGCTTCAGAGATTATTCAGCCCAACACCCTCATTTTCTAAATGAAGAAACCTAGGGCCCAGAGTGGGGAAGGGATTTGCTCAAAGTCACATAGCAAATAAGAAACACCTATTACTGCTAGATAATAACCTTGCTCTTCCTACAGGTTGCCCTAAACGTACCTCTTAAAAATTCAATTTTATTTGCAGTTCCAAATTCCTATCTCATCCCTTCTTCTACCCATTTTGAAGGCAGGAAAAACAAAGCCATTGCATATATATCTGGGTCTATCTATCTATACGCATTCACAGATATATACTTATGTATTTATATACATAAATACATAGATATATTTGTGCAATGCAAATTCTTACATTAGTAATGCCAAAAAAAAGAAAGAAAAAGAAAGAAAGTATGTTTCTATCAGCTCTGAGGTGTTTCAGCATGTTTTATCATGAGCCTTTTGGAACTGTGGTTTGCCATCGTGTTACTGTCTTTTAAAATTGATTATCTTTATAATATTGCTGTTATTGAATAAATTGTTCTCCAGGTTCTGCTCATTTCACTTTTTCATCCTTTTATACAAATATTCCTAGTTTTTTTTTCCTGAAACCATCCCCTCACAATTTCACTTCATTCTTATAGTATTCCATTGAATTCATATACCTTAACTCTTTTCAATCATTCCTCAGTTGATGGGCATCCCCTCAGCTTCTAGTTCTTTGCTATCACAAAAAGAACTACTGTAACTATATAACTATAACTACTATAAATATTTTTGTACAAATGGGGTCTCTTCTTTTTTCTTTGATCTCTTTGGGGATATACACCTAGTAGCAGCACTGTTGGGTGAAATAGTAATCACTAGTTGCTTTTGAGGTATGATTCCTAATTGCCTTCCAGAATGCTTGGACTAGTTCACAGATCCACTAACATCTCCTAATAATTGCTTTTATTTCTTCTTCACTGGTTGTGAATTCACCTATTTCCTTTTTATTACTGGCAAGTTGGTTTTATTCTTTCTTTTATAAAATCAAATTAACTAGTGGCTTATCTGTTTTATTGTTTTGTTAAAGTTTCTAGTTTTATTTAATAATTCAATTTTTAACTTTTAATTTTGTTAATTTCTCCTTTGATTTTTAGGAATTCTATTTTAGAATTAATTAGGGGTTTTTAATTTGTTGGTTTTCCAGTATTTTTAGTTACATGCCCAGTTAATTGGTCTCTTTCTTTTATTGATGAAAGGATGTAGAGATATAAATTGCCCCCTAAGTATTACTTTATGCATCCCACAAATTTTGGGATGTTTTCTCATTGTTGTCAATATCTTTAATGAAATTACTGTTCCTGCAATTTGTTCATTGAACCATTCATTCCTTAGGATTCAGTAATTTAATTACCAATTTTTGCTTCAAAGGTCCTTCATTAAAAATAATTTTTACACTCCATATCTGTCTCCTTAAGCCACCCTAGGCTGGAAAAAATGACTCCCTGTAACTTATTCTTGGCTTTCTCAATCAAAAATTGGTGTGGTACATTGTCTAGCATTTTATTGAGGAGGTATGGGGATGGGAGTGGGGTGAGCTAGACTTCAATGCTTCCTCTCATTTTACCATCTTGGCTTTTCCATATATGTATATATACATATACATATACACACATATACATATACATGTACATGTACATGTACATATACATATACATATACATATACATATAATCCAAATCCCTGGGGCCTTGAGATTTATGCATTGAAATATAGTATGCATACATGCAAGAGAGGTAACAGATATTGAAATGGTCAACATAGACCTAAAGAATAATTATGTCCCTTTCTCTGTTAGTTCTCTCTCTATCTTCTGGCATTTGTGGTCTGAATAACATAGTTTAGCATTTAGTATATTCTCCTTCACTGTTTTATGGTTATTCTATATATGCAAGTCTTGTCTCTTTAGTGATATTGCAAAGTCCATGAGGACTAGGTCCATTTCTTACATTTATTCGTTTTCCCACTAATGACCAAGAATTTAGTTGGTGCTCAGTAAATGCTTGGTTTTAGACCCAGGTGTCATTCAGCTATCAACTATACCTCTTTTCTCCCTCACCTTTCCATTGCCCCCCTAGCATCACTATCTCTTTGAAACATCATTTTTGCCTTAGCTTTCTTTTATCCACAAATGTACAAAAACTGGAGAACAAACAAAAAATACCATTTTTAAATATCAGTCTTTTACATTTGACAAAACCTCCTCTATGACTTACAGGGCAACTACTGAGTCTTTCACCACTATTCCAATTTTCCATGTCCGTAAAAATTAATATTTCCATCTTGCAATCAATCAAGATTTATTGAGTACTCATGCTCAAGAAACTGTATTTGATACTGTGGGAAACACAAAAAATATGTAAAACATTATCTATTCACAGTGAATGATTCTTAAATATTAATCCATTGTGTAGTAACATAAACACAGTTTTTAGAAGTGTTATTTTTCTAAGGCATATAGAACAACTAATTTCCAATGTAAACAAATTAGCAAAAGTTAACCAATCAGCCACCAATCAGCACAGGGCTAGGAGCTCCCCATTAACATTTAACAAATATTTAAAAACACAGACATAAGCAGAATACATAGTAAAGGTCTGTGAAAACTTTTATTGTTGCATGCCACTGTCTGAAATTAGAGCCTATAGTACAACACAATAAGATGGAAGGAATAAAAGAAAGAAATTACAATATAAAAATGAAGTGAAACAACAACATATGAAGTAGTTAAGCAATCTATAGAGATCCAACCTATTGTAAGTGATAGGCAGTGGCCCCATCTTTGTGATGTCTATATGGAGCTAGACAAAACATTTATAGTATTTACTATGCAAATCACTATATTAGGGATGGCTCATTCTCCAACAGAAATAAAAAATTAATACTTAGAAAGTGATTTCATTTAAACACAATGGAGAAAGGAAAAGGGCAATTTCCCCCCAATCTGCATCAATTGATAGTTTTTTTAAATCCCTTCCTGCCCTGTGATTACCTATGCCCAGAATAGTGAAGTACCTCTGCAGTAGTTCACTGTAAGGGCCGTGACTAAATTTTGAGAACATTTTTTAATGTTTTTCCTTCCCTCACCTAGGATCAAGAATTATTATAAGATCACTCATTTTATTTTCATGCACTTGAAATCTTAAAAAAAAAAGACATCCTAAAAAAGTCCATAGATGACCAAAATACTTTGGAATGCAGAAAGAATGGAAATTCACATGAATAATTCTAACAGTGCTACTTTTATCTAATAATGATGCTACTGACATGCATTAGTGTTATTTTAGGTCCACAGGCAATAAATGAGAATAATTGACCAATCTCTTTTACCTATTTTACTTTCTACCACTTAGCGATAAATACTATAATATAAATGAATAATTTCATGGTAAATCAGCATCCACACCAGGAAAGGAAAAAAAGAAAACCCATGTACAAAACTTACAAATCCAAATGAAGTTTATTGAAGAATGCTCTTTGTAGTTCCAAGAGGTTTCAGATTCTGTAGACAGAGGAAGGGACTCTACGTACCTTCAAGTCTGCATTTTGAGCTGGGTCTCTGCTAGATCTTTGAAACAACTTTCTCTTCAGTCATCAGTGTAAGGGGCTGCAACAACAAAGCTGACTCCTTAACTTTCTTTGATATAAATAATGGTTTTATTCTCTGAGCTATGTTAAGGGGACTCCCTCAGTTTGTCAGGTTCCAGGACACTGGTCAGGCAACAAGGTGTTACTGATTATGTCTGTTCTTAGTTCTGTTTGGTTGGGGGGGGGGCGGCGCGAGTCTTTGAGCGTTGTGATTCACCGAAAGGACAAAGGAGGGAAGGAAGGGGTATGGGAAACTTTACCTACTGATTTTGTAAATGTGTGGGGTCTGTTGTCCTAGAGATAGGGACTTAAACTCAGCGTCTTGGCTAGACTCCAAACCATTTACCTTATTTCACCACATAATTGTGGCAGATTTTATACCAATTTTTTTTTACAAAAAAGTAGGGTGCAATTAAAAGCTTTATTATGTGAAACTTTTTAAAAAATTGGGCCAATATTATTTAAAAATCATTTATTATTAAACTGTCTTTGATGCAAGATTAGGACACACAGAATACTTGTGAATATACGTTAAAATTGGGAAGATGCAACTCTTACCATATCATGTGACTTAGTCACAGCAGCCTCACCTGCCTGTCAGCTCCCCTTGAGCGTAAGCTCTTCTTTGTTTTGAGGGACAAATACTGTTAGCACTGCAGTGCTCTAAACAAACTACACGAATTGGCTTTTGGAAATGGGCTGATGATGCATGTGCACTGAGAATTCTAGGCTTGTAGCTTGCAATGTGCAAGAGATAAATGCCTAGCTGTATGCCACTGGTGAATATATTGCTGCTCTGTTTACCTTTTAAGGGGCATGACTAACAGAACTATACCATGTGACAACTATACTATGAAAGGTTATAAACCAATTTTTGTACTGAAAAACAGGGTGCCACGATTATGTGGTGGAAAACAGTATTTGTTAATTACCCGGAGCCCAGGGGCTAATCCTTTCACCCAGGTAGCCATTAACTAATAGGGAGCTCTTGGCAAAATAAAGAATGAGAGATAGTTTGTCTATGATCTCTGTTTTTTGACAACTTACCTGGGCCAGTTTCTGGACCCTGAAGCATTCTATAGGCCAAGTAAACAGCAAATTTTCACTCAGGGTTTATTCTTTGGGTCTTCATCTATTAGAATATTTTGCCTCTACGAGATGAATTATCAAGTAATTTGTAGGATGAAGAATAGGCCCCATCACACCAGCATAAATTAAACACGTAGTTGGATGTTTTACTAATAGCCATGTCTTTTAGCCTGAGCACCTATATTATTTTTGCTTAGACACACATGAGGTCAAGTGTATACTTCTCACTTCTTCCATTTGTTATTTCAGAATGGCCTTGGGAACATTTTCAAAGTTGTTTTTTTTAAAGTATGTCTGTTTTCTGTGAGCATTTCCTTAAAACCTCTTTGTTTCTAACTAATTGGTATAATATACATACTCACACTCCCCCTCACCCCCCACACATACCCTAACCCACAATGGCATTATTGCCCTTTTAATTTGTCAGAAGTGCTTCCATCACAGGAAGACAATAAACCATTGAGCCAATAGTCTTAGCAATCATTTGTCATCTGTGAAACAATTATGCTGAGAAATGCTAACAAAATGGACCCCCTTTCCCTAAAAGCATCAAAATTCCACTGGAAAGCAAGCAAACTCTTCACACCCAAGCCCAGCTAATGGTTACATGTCAAAAACGTGGCTGAAGCAAAAACTCAGGTTCTTTAAGATAGTTTTTTTTTCCTCCACCAAACATTGATGAAAGAAAAGTTAAAGCCTGCTCTATAATTATTGTCTGAAAAAGCTATTTTCTGACAGATGACTGCACTTTCTGATATTGTTACCTAAAATGGACAAAGGGACATGACAAGTTTATAAAAATGAATTTCTCTTTTATTAAGCTTTATGAATAATACAAAAATGAGGTAAATTGCAGATTCAGTCAACGGAAGAAGACCAGAGGTGGCAGAACTGCTGAAATACAAAGGTCCTTGAAAACACATACACTGATTATGGAAGATTTGTAGCAACTGGTTGATTCCAATATTATAAAGCCTGAAATGTCAAAGTTTCTGAAGCTAGATTTGAACTCAGGTATTCCTGCCTCCAAGTCCAGCAATCTATCTCCTTTGTCACTTAGCTGTCAGATAGGAGGAAGGGCTGTAAGAAATGCTTTCTTTTTTAGGTCTACCCATTCTTATAAAAGAGCTACATCATTCTGAGTCCAATGGGAAATATTTATAATAGAACCCTGTTACAACATAGAACCACCACTTTTTGAATGCTTTCTATTCCTCCCCTCTCTTTCCCTAAGGCAGACATGAGTCTTCCATCTTATGAAATGCCATAGCAATTTCTGTGAGACATTCTTATATACTTCCCTAGCTTACTTTAACAGGAATAGCCTGTTATTCCTCTTTGTATTCTTCAGTAGTCATCATATGTACTTACTCAATATGTGCTTGTTTGCTTTAATTGAACTGTGGCTTCATATAAACCATAGGCTAAATCATGTTAATTGAAACATACTTCTTTTTGCGAAGTTTGGGTTAGGCTGTCAGCGTGGGGTTAGTCCAATCCCTTTCTCCCAACATTATGGTTATAAGCAATAACAAAAATAGCTTACATTTCCATTGTACTTTAAAGTTTATAAAGCAATTTTTTTTCATTTTTTGTGATGTAAATAATATAAAAGCAGCTAGATGGTGATGTGAATAGAGTGCTGAACATAGAGTCAAATCTAGCTTCAGATACTTATTATGTGACCACGAGTGAGTCACTAACTGCCTCAGTTTTCTCATTTGTAAAATTAGGATAATCGCTTCTTCCTCCAAGGGTTACTATGAAGATAAAGTAAGACAATAGCTGTAGAATAATTTAATAACCTTAAAGTGATGTATAAATGCTAGCCATGATTTCTACTATTATTATTAGTATTGTTTGCACCCCCAGACCCATTTTATTCACTTGGAATAAAGAGAGAAGAGTGATTTGTTCATACAATGTCAGAGTTGGAATCATTTATTTGCATTTTTCCCCTGAGAGTGTTAAATAGCTCTCAATAAAGTTGGACTTTTCTGGGTTTTATCAGCACACTAGAATTGCTAACATGATAATCCTATTTGGCCTTCTGCCCAAATATTGAGATCCAGATTCTAGTCTTTAATTATCTGTCCTTCAGGTGTCCTTCAGTAAGATTAGGGCAATATCATCTATAGGGATTGTAACTGAGAGTGCTTCGCACAGTGCCTAGCACATTTTAGATGCTATATAAATATTTTTTCCCTTCCCCCTTCTTCTCTATTCCTCCCTTGAACTGAGATATCATGAAAGCTGCTCAATTATTAGTTTTTAAGTGGAAAGTTTTAGAGACTTTTTGGGTTGTTTTGTTGTTCAGCGTTTCTCAGTTGTGTCTGACTCTTTGTGACCCCATTTGGGGTTTTCTTGACAAAGATACTGGAGTGGTTTGCCATTTCCTTCTCCAGCTCATTTAGAGATGAGGAAATGGAGGCAAACAGGGTTAAGTGACTTGCTCAGGGTCACAAAGGTAGTGTCTGAGGCCATATTTCAACCTAGAAAGATGAGTCTTCCTGACTCCAGGCCCAGCACTCTATCTAATATACCACCTAGCTGCCCAATAAAGATAACAATGCTTTAAGTTGTATACACACTAAATTGCGACGTCAGGAGTAATAGAGTTTAGTGAAAGCATGTACTTTTACATACTATTTTTGTCTGAGAGTTAAGAAACTCCAAAAAAGTCAGCTAACGAAAACAAAAAGGGATCTTGTGGCAAGAGCTATAAAATAGATAGGAAGGCTAGGATACAGCCCTGGGATAGGTAATGATTGAACATCCTTCATATTTCTTTCACTCATATGCTCCTTTGAGTGACTGCAGTCTGGGAAAAGAGACAAGGATTTACAATGATCTCTGGGGAAGTGAAGGCAATGAGGCAGCTTAAATTGTTAACTCAGTCCCATGCTTTGTGCTGACCTGAAGTGAAGTCCTTCTCAGTATATTCTTCAAAGATGGTTCCTGGATAGGCTAGGAGATATTATGTGCATAGGAATAGTCAACTCTTAGAATTAGTTGGGATCCTTTATTCCAAATGCTTTATTTTACAGATGAGGAAACTGAGACTTAGATGTTATAACTTTCAGTCCTGCTAAATGCAGAAGCTAGGACTAACATGCAGGTACCCTAACTCCAAGTTCGGTTCATTTTTTCTGATGAATTATACTACTTCTCTTCCTCAGGGAACATTTGTTTATCATCAGAAAGTGATGAAAAGTTCATGAATAGATTCTTCCTTACAGGAAAGTCTAAATTCTTACCTTGCCCTTAGTCATTCAATAGACATTACCCCTGACAAACTGAGACCTGGGAAAGACCTTAATTTAGACGGGCCAAAGTCACTCACACTATCCTGGGCCATCTCTAGTCTTCTTGACTTTTGTCTTGCCACTGACCTTTGATGACTCTGGAGGAGAGTGTGAGGCTGATAATTGTGCAGCTCTCCCTCACTTAAATGTAATTCAAGCACAAGTCAAGTCATCACCCTTATGATGTCATTGGGCCTTTTTGAGAATGAAGAATGAACAACAGAGAGGAATTCAGAATAGGATTAGATCTATGCCACTTAAATTAAACTCTAGAGTGAATTTGATGACCATGATCTGGGCAGTGTTCTCTGTCTGTCTGTCTGTCTGTCTCTCTCAAATTATCAGTGAGGTAGATCAAATATGCAAGCAAGCTATTTAGTTGATATATCAATCTTAGAGGAGTCATGGTTTTCCTTGAGGTAGTAGGATTTTGTGAGTTACCCTATTGGTACAAAGATTGCTCAGTAATATTTTAATTCTCTTTTCTTTTCTACTCTCCTTCACTCACTTCCTCTTCTAGCTCCTCGCAGTTCTTTCATCTCCCTGCTTTCCTTCGATCCATCTCTCGCTTTCTGTCTTTACCACGGTCCTTTTTATGCTTGGCTTTCTTTTCCTGTTTTCTCACTACAGTTTCTTTACCCTCCCTCCTAAAAAAGAACCATCTCTTGAATTCTGGCTTCTTCTATTTCTCTCTCCTAACAAATAATTCTGTAGGGCTTTGTGGTAAAGATCAGGCTATGCTGAAAACGACCTAAAAGTAGCTCATTGTTCTTCATTTACCTCTTGACATTAGCCAGTTTCTGACTTTGGCTGAAACTATTGCACTCCCCCACCTTTAATCCTTATCTGCACAAAACCATACCCTCTGGAGACTAATGAGCTTGATCAATATACCAAGCAGCAAATGTGGTTTTTGCTTCTCTGCTGCTATTTATGTAGTTAACTCTGATTTTAATATACTGATGCTTGCCAATACATCTGCCCTGAGGAAAGCAAAACATATGTACTGCTAAAAGACTGGCAATGAAAACTTTTCCAATAATGCCTTCAGTGAAACAATGCATGTGTGTATGTGGAAGTGGGGGTGGTGGGGAGTTTATGCACTCTGATGAAGATAACCCCATTATATTAATAACAACTTGTCAACTTCTTTGATGGATTTAAAGGTTAGATGGGGGTGAAAATTAACTTAAGGCCATTCTGGTAGAAGATGTGAGAAGAGTGGTTTCAAATTTATTGCCATGCTTTGGGAGTTCTCTTGGGGAAAAATAATCTGTTTTCCTGTGAAGTGAGAGCAAAAGTGGGAAAATAATCAGTTCAAAAGCCCTCATCCACATTTTCTTTCTTCTACTGAAAGAATTTTTAGAAGTTTTTGAGAGAGACAATGTGATATCATGACTGAAAAAAAGCACTATATATCACCCCTAAGAAGTTCTGAAAATGTATGAAAAACAAATATTGGTGAGTATCTGAAAGGGGAAAGAATCATTTCCTGAAAAAATCACCACATGAGAAAGAGAGAGAGATGATGAAGCCAAGTACAACTTGGACATTAATAGAAGCTAAGGATGGACTGACTTTTCAAATAGAGGTGGCTGAGGTTAGTTAGGTGTGGATATTTGAGGACATCAGTCAACAGATGCCTCCATCATCTCTGAGTAAAGTAAAGTTCAATTTGCTATATTTAGCTGACATGGGCAAGGAATAAACAGAGAACACTAATATCAGAAATAGCAATTGGATGCCCTCATCTGGTAGAAGCAATTGCAGTAAATCTGCATAGTCTTAAGCAAAATCATCCCTTGCTGACAGTCATTAGAACAGTTTGTACAAACACTAGATAGTCTGCATAAAACCAGAATTCAAGGAGGAAAGAAGGAAATGGCAGGAATGTTTTGAGGGGGACATCTAGCTTTCATTTAATTTTATGAATCCGATAATGGTGTAATATACAAAATGATATTTTGTTACTCATAGTGCAGAGAAATAGAAAAAATAAGCATTTGCAGACTAGCTTTGAGAAAGAGCAAGGAGAATGTTCTGGAAGAACAGTTATAGAAAGAAAACATGTAGGCAAGGGTTGTTATAAGAGTATTCCAAATTAAATCTATAAATTTATTCTTTTTCCTGAGTTTTAGCTTGCAGGGAAGGGAGTCAATAATAAGGTTTATCTTACATGGAGTGAATAATATTTGGAAATATTCAAAATGTTCATTAAGGATCTTCAAGATTCTATTCATCTTTAAAACAACCATCAGTCATTTAATTTGCACCATATCCATAGTGATAGACAGATACACTTATCTATTTGGCATAACTATATTATATAAAATGTACTTAAATTTATACTTGTCACTGTATCAGTGGTTTCCAATCTGTTTTGATCATACACTCCTATCAGCATATTTTTCTTCCCCCAGGGTGAATATGAGGGGGAGGGATCAGAGTAGGGAATTTCCTAATGGTACCTGCACAGCTGCTACTATGGGTGCTCAGAATGACTTATTTCTGCTTACAAGGAGGAATAGTTGGAAGTTTGTAAAGGTAGGAAGGGCTGGAGTTGGGGAGTGTACTTCTGTAATGAGTAAGGGGAAATTATGATTGTGTTGGAGACAAGCATCATTAATGGGGCCTTAATTCCACTTTTGCAATTGTCCACATATATAGCAATCTAGATAGATTAAGGCAATTGAATTTTTGTTTCTAAACTGGACTTGTCCCCAAAGTTCTGCTTTTCCTAGTTGGAATCTTTACTTCAACAGTCTGCCAGCACCTCAAAATGAATATGCCTAGCTTTGAACTCATCATCTTCCTCTCTCACTTAGTTTTCGATTTATGAAAATGAAACCCCAATCTTCCTAATTATTCAGCTTCCTAACTTCAGAATCATCTTTGACTCTTGTCACTCTTATCAGACACTAATCAGTTACCAATTCCTATTGTTTCTATTACCAAAAAGTCCCTTGTAGTGGAGTCCTCTTCTCTATTGCTGTTATAGTCATCCAAGTTTAGATGTTCACCTCTCTTCACTGAAATTGTTAACCTCCCAACTGATTCCCCTTGCTTCTAGTCTAATACCAACTAATCATCTTAATGCATGGCCATCATCATATCACTCCTGTTCTAAAAGCAAACAAAAATTCCTAGAGATTAAGGATTGCCAAAAGAATCAAGTATGAGTTCCTGATCTTGACACTCAAAGCCCTTCTCAATAGGCCTGTATCCTGCCTGTCTAGAAAAATCTTAAAATAATAACTCTCTTGTCTTCTCTGTTCCAAGAAAACTAGATTCTTCTTCACACTCCAACCCCTTCTGTGCTTTTTCATCAAGTTGTCCCCCAGTGATTGGAATAGACGATCTGCCTCTTTCTTGCCTTTCTGGGTTCAATTCAGATGCCAATTCCTCTGTAAAGCCATCCCTGACCCAACCTCATGTGAAAATTATCTCTCCTTTCTGAATTTTCTCACATTTGGCCTGGGCCTCTCCTTGACACTTATTTTATTCTGTACTGTACCTAGAATTACCAGAATTTACACCTTTCATAGATTCTTACTGGCAACTGACTTCTATGATTATATGTTGGCCAAAATTTTCAAATACCACCCTCTCGGCAACTCTTCAGTTAACATAGTTATTTATGTTCTTGCTTTTTTCCCATTATATTGTAATCTTAAAAACATGACCTCTGTTGTGTTTATTTTTGAATCATCTGGCCTATAATGGTAACTTCTACATAATAAGTGCTTAATAAATATTCTGGTCAGGATTTATGAGATGCCTTTCATAGTCAAGACAATTTTCTAGGCTCTGGGGAGATAAAGATCAAATTAAATAGTTCCTGTCTTGAAGGAGCTTATGTTCCTCACACACAAGGTAAGAGGAATGTGAGAAGGGAAAGACACGAAATTTAAACTGGCAAAGTATATAATACAGTTTTATTTTCTACCTGTAGGAATTTTCAGTTGGATTTAATAGAGTAACATGCATTTTACACGGGAGAAACAATGCAAAATGCAGTTATGTGCTTTGTCACACCTATCATAGATAAGGACATTTTAGGAGACCCTTGAGTTTGAAGGACATCTGTTTTTCTTGAAAAAAATCCAAAGTTTACAAAAATAGGAAAATTCAGTGACAGAGTTGAGTATATAATCTTTCAGAGGATTCTGTCTTCCAAACCAAATGTCAAGATGTCTTTTAGCTTTTTTTTTTCTTAATGAATATGTTAGAGTTCTTATGAAGTTAGGCAGGCCAATCACTAAATTCTTAGGTATATACTGTACCTTTTTGAAGGAATGTTAAGGGTCATTCAAAAATCAAGGAGGCATGGAATCTTGAAATAGGATTTATTTGTTTTTTTGTTCAGTCATTTTCAGTCATGTCTGAGTCTTTGTGACCCCATTTGGGGTTTCCTTGGCAGAGATACTGGAGTGGTTTGCCAGTTCCTTCTCCAGGTCATTTTACAGATGAGGTAACTGAGGCAAACAGGGTAAGTGACTTTCCCAGGGTAACACAACTAATAAATGTCTGAGGCCAGATTTCAACTCAGGAAGATGAGTCTTCCTGAGTCCAGGCCAGACACTCTATTTACTGTTCCACGTAGCTGCCTAGGATTTATAATAATGCATGTAAAAACTCCCTTTAGATTTGAGTGAATCAGATTTTTTCAATGCATTTATTCAAACTGTCACATATAGCCCAGGGAAGACCTCTTCTAACAAAGGGCTCCAGCTGTGTACCTATATGAATTAGATTCAGTCCTGGGGGAGTCTTATATCTAAAAGAAGGGTCAGACTTTTTTGTATTCTATTTCTTAATATTCTTCTACCTCAGAATCTTGGGTAAAATGTGTTAAACAAGGATTAGGTATGGGTCATATTTAGTGTTTTCCTAAAAAAAAGATAAACAGAGCAACTTCTAGAAAAAAGTTACTCAATGTGCAAGTAGTAGATATCAGATATGACATCTTCTTTTACCACAAATAAAATATTAAAACATAGAGGATTGATAAGTATACATTAGTACATACTTAGAACAAGAAATAATATCTCATCACTCTTATTATGCTCTCCTAAGCATGTAAGAAAGCTTTGTAAAACTGCTCAAAAGATTTTACTTTCACCTTAGATTTATACTATATAAGTAGCCACTAGAGGCTGCTCTGTTTTGGCCATGGAGGCAAGCGTGACTCTTCCTTCTAGAGGTGGTCATATCCTCAAAGAAGAGTGTGACTGCAGGGCTCATCTCCAGCTGATCTCTTAGCCCCTGATTCAAAGAATCCAGACCCCTTGAGTTCAGGAAGGAGGTACCAAGTTTGGAAACATCCATCTGTCTAGATTAGAAATTCATAACATAGGGTTTATGATTTTTTAATTTTTTGACAAATATTTAAATATAGTTTCACTGAAAATCCTATGTTTTTTTATATATTTAAACACATTATTCAGAGAAAGAGTCTGTAGACTTCACCAAACTGCCGCAGGGGTCCCAAGACAAAAAAAGGTCAAGCATCCTTGTAGATTTTTTTTGGTCACCTCTGCTGGAGGGACACACAATAGAAAAGGTGGCCAGGGACATGAGATCAAATATCTGATTTATCTAGATAAACACATGTTCTTATTGCCACGTGCTTGAAGCTGACTTAGCTCCTACTGGGGGCGGTAAGGTGTTCTCTCACTGTTCCTTTCCTCCTGCTCCTCATTGAGAAGTCCAAATCCCAAGCAACATGCACAAAGGACTATATGAGATTTTGCCCTCTTCTTTTGAAGACTCTTGACTGGGTGGTTCTTCTTGACTCAATTGCCACTTAGTGTTTGGCCCAACTCCTCCCCTTTACCACCACCCTCCAATAACAGAGAGCAAGAGGCCAACCAGGAGCCTCTAGTCCCACATGTCCTTAAAGAAGGGGCCACAGTATGTATCTAATCTAATCACTTTATCACATTTTAAAAAAAGCATTACTGGAAAAGTTTTCATTGCCAGCTTTTTAGCAGTACATCTGTTTTGCTTTCCTCAGGGTACAAATATATTGGCAAGTATCAGTATATTAAAATGATACTTCTTAAAGGCTCAGGCTTACAGAACTTTGCTGTGATGTCTTTGAAAGCCAAGGCACCTGAACTAGTTTTAACATGTCCAGGGTTTTATTTATCTTCTTTAATTCAGAAAAAGAGAATTGGAGTCAAAAGTACTGTGTTCTGGTCGTGGCTCATCATACAACCAGCTATTTATGTTAAACAAATCATAGGCTCCCCAAACCTTAGTTTCCTCATCTATTAAAAAATGGTCTCCAAGGTCTTTTACAGCCCTGATTATTTTTTAGTTCTTTGGTAGTATGACTTAGCATTTCTGGTTGTCTTCACAATAAATTGCATAGTATTTGACAATTCTGTAGCAGTGTGATATTTAATTTGTACAGATGTATGGACAACCAGATGGCAAAGTGGATAGAATGTAGTAACTGGAGCCAGAAGACTAGATAAGCAGAGTTAGAAACCTGCCTCAGACACTTGCTAGCTGTAGACCCCAAGCAAATCATTTAACCTCTCTCAGCCTAAATTTTATTTCTGTAAAATGGGGGTAATACTAGTACCTACTTCACATAGTTTTTGTGAAGATCAAATGAGTAAACATATATAAAGGGCTTTGAAAACCTTCAAGTTCCATATAACACTATTATAGTTATTATTAAGTCCTTGATCATTAGATTATAAATTTGAAGTAAAAAGGAAAGTTAGAAGCCATCAAGTCCAGCCTCTTATCTTACAGATGAACAAATTGAATCCCACAGACATTGTGACTTCTCCAATGTCATACAGTTAGGATATAGCAGAGCTAGATTTTTTTTTTTATCTTTTATTTTAGAGCTAGGATTTGAACCTTGGTCTTTTGACCCTAAATCCTTTTACTTTTCTTATTACGTAAATCACATTGCCTGACTGAATTTTGCACAAGTTGCACAAGTGGCATACAAATGACATGGCAATGTTGCTCAATGTCTTGATGCAATAAATACATTGAGCTACGATAATTGGATATCAACACTTCAATGCATCCTGAAGAAACGTGAAAAATTCACACTGTCATGAAGATGGTTTCCAAATATCTGATGCATTTGGCATCAGGAAGATAAAATATTTGGATAACTATTTCAATTTCTGTCCAGATGTTTGGCATCCCCTAGGCATCGGCTTTGAGACCTTTTCTCTTTATAGACTATCCAAATGACTATAAATTGAGTTTCCCTGGATATTTTAGCTGTTCCAAAGTTAGAATGCTGTGTTAGTGGGAATTGGGAGATTCTGGTATTAATGAGAGTCAGAGCCACCAATTTTGTTAAAGAACAATGACATATGTATCTGCCAACAACAAAAGGAAAAAAGATGGGAGAAACTAACCACTTGCATAGTGAAAACAAATCAGAGGTAATAGAAAAGGCATTATTATAAATGTCCTGGCTCTGCTTACTAATCATTCCATTTTTCTTGTTAGGTGAAACAATATGAAGGACTCCCTAGATAAACACACCAGAAAGAAAATTACTTCCTTGTATTTGTTGTTCTCAGAAGAGATTCTGCTATTATAAGTTTTTATTTTGGGGCTCATGGTCTTGATGACTATCAGAAAATTTATTCTGCTTTATAATTCTTTTACTTAAACTTTCTTTATAGCTTGAATTTCCCACGAGTCCTTAGTTTTCAAAATTAACTAAGAAAACCCTGGGTTAGCTATAGAATATTCCTTCTGCAAAGTAGCAAAGAGAAACTAAATAGTTTTGCTTTCTGAAGGTTGTTATTTTAAATATGAATTTAACAAAGGTGAGATTACTACTACTGCTACTTCTGCTGCTGCTGTGGTTACTACAATTACCACTAGGATGATTTCAATAGTTTTGTAGAGAACGTCAATTGAGATAACATTTATAATTGCTTTTTAAACCTTAAAGAACTGTATAAATGCTAGCTATTCTTATCCTATTAATTATAGCAGCCCTTTGAGTTAAGTAGTATAAGCTAGGACAGAAGAGAGGGATAAAAGAATCCAGGACGCAGGTAAAGGTACTTTTAGAAGAGTAGGCCAAAGATAGCCCTTATGAGAAAACATTAGGAAAAGGGAGACCAAAATCCCCACAAGTTGAAATTACTTGCTTATTGTTCCGGGGCTTTTAAGTGATGGAATTAGAACTTGAATCCAGATACCCTATCTAGTGCTTTTCTTTCTAGTACCACCTATCTGCTGTGGTTTATGTTACTAAGTCAAAGAAAAAATAAAAAGTTAAAGAAAAAAAGGAACTAAGAAATAAAAGGTTGGTATGGAACATTGGAAATATAATGCATTGTAGGATTCTGGAGGCAGTAAGTTAAATTTTCCTCTAGATAAAATAATGTGTCATATAGAAATGATGAGGATTTTTCTTGTGACCATTTCAAATACTGCAGTATTTAGCAGGTTTTTATTGTTCTGCTATAAGGGTGTGAATAGGATTATATAGATCAACAGAGGAACATTAAATACTGTAATTCTGGAGGTCAGAATTTCAAAATATTTGAAATTCAAAACATTTCTAAAGAACATGAAGAATTAAAATATCTCTCTAAATATAACTACAGATTTAGGGTAAGCTAATTAGTATTAAGATAAAGATAAACATTCAACTTCTTTGTTCTAGGAAGTTAAATATTTATAAGTTACATTAGAAAAAGTTTATAGAATCATAGATTTAGATGTAGAAAGGACATTAAAATCATCTAGTTCAAGTCTTCCATGTTAACAGATGAAGAATCTGAGTCCTAGAGAGGTTAAGTGACTTACTGAATGTCACACGGATATTATTTTTTATCATCATCATCATCAATAATAATAATTTGCATTTGAATTCAAAAGAATTGAATAAATTTGATTCTCCCTCATATATAAATAGCCCATTTCCCTTTCCATTCATATATGTCTTTAATAATGTTGTTTATGCTATTCTTCTGGTGTGAGTTATCAGTAATATGTTTCAATTTACTTATTCTCATTCTGTTTCTTAACATTACCCTTAGTGTAAGGTACTAGTTTGGTTCTTCTGAGATTTTGTCATGGGTGTCCCTCAGAGTTCTGTCCTGGGTCCTCTTCTCCCTCTATATTACTTGATGATCTCATTAGCTCCTGTGGATTCAATTACTATCTCTATGCTGATAATTCTCAATCATGCCCCAATCTTTCTTCTGGCCTCCAGGCTCATATCTCTATACCTTTCAGACATCTCAAACTAGATGTCCAGTGGATATTTTAAACTCAATATGTCCAAAATGAAACTAATTATTTTTTCCCATAAACCCTTACATCTTCCTATCTTCTCTAATATGTTAGAGGGTAACATCATCTTCCCAGTCCCACAGGCTTGAAACCCAGGAGTCATCATGGATTCCTCACTATGTCTCACTCCTCATATCCAAGCAATTGCCAAAGTCTGTTTTACCGAATCTCTCGATTAGGCCCCCTTCTTTTCTCTGATACCCATCAGTACAGGCACTGATCACCTTATGCCTGGATTATTTGAACAGCCTGCTGACAGGCCTTTCTTGGGTCTCTCCCCACTCCAATCTATTCTCCATTCAACCACTAAAGTTATTTTTCTAAAATGCAGGTCCAATCATGTCACCTCCCTAATCAATAAACTTCAGTGACTTCTATGGCCTTCAGGAGCAAATGAAAAATGTTCTGTTTAGCATTCAAAGCCTTTCATAACCTTGTCCCCTTGTACACTTCCAGTCATCTTATACCTTACTCCTCAACACATACTCTTTGATCCAGTGACACTGGACTCTTGGTTGTTCCATGAACTAGACAGTCCATCTCTAGGGCTCTGGGTATTCTCTCTGACTGTCCTCCATTCCTGGAAAGTGCTCCCTTCTTCACTCCAACTGCTGAACTCTCTGGCTTTCTTTGAGCCCCAGCTAAAATTTTACTTTCTTATAGGAACCTTTCACAAACTCCTTATTTACAGTACCTTCCCTCCTTTTAATTTTCCCCATTCATCCTATATGTAGCTTGCTGTGTGTATATTTGTTTGTGTACAGTCTCCCCCACTAGATGTTAATCTCCTTGAGGGCAGAGACTGTCTTTTGCCTCTTTTTGTATCCACAGTGCCTGGCACATACTAGAAACTTAATACATATTGGGCCTTCAAGTATATCTCAGAAAACTTGTCTGAATAGAAATGTAGTTTTGTGTCTCTCAGAGTAACCTTATCATTATAAACTCAGTTCTTAACATGGAAACTGATCCCTGTCACCAAGAATAGTAGGAAAAGGTAAAACAAGACAAAAGATGAGCAGAGGGATGAAATCACAAATATGGAACACCAGTTCCCTGGATTCCTCCCTCAGGAAGAGATGCAGTTACACATCCATATGGTACCCACAGGAAACCTATCCATGCCCTCCCCAACTCCCAAGGCTTATCTAGATCTAATATTCAATTTGAAAACAAGCCAAACTTTTGGAAAGCATCAAAGTCCATTAGCCTAAGTGTCCACCAGTAAGACTCAGTCTAAACCATTAGGGTCCTCCTTAAATCAGTTAACACTCAAGTCATCTTATCATTTATGGCAGTGCCATGTAACTCAGTTGCATCTAGTTCTGATGCATCACTAGAAAATGAGTTAGTTTTGTGGTAGTGAGTGACTTGTCACCAATTATAGTATTGTGAAATTTCCCAAACCATTAAGGGACATTTTATATTTTCATCTATTTTACGGGCTTACTGTGTCCACCCTCTCTCCCTCTCCCCATCATTTCCTCATGTCCAAACTTCTGGTGATATGCCTCTCTATTCTCAGGGAGGCTGAGTCTAAGAAAGGAGGAAGAGAGCCTTTCTATTTGGGTAGAACTTTCCAGAGCTTGTGTTTCTAAGGCACAACCTTGAAGACCCTCCATGGTTAGCTGCATCACAAAGTAATTTTTGGTAGAGGTGGAAAATATTAGTGTTAAATATTATACACAGAGAGTGAGGTATTCACAAACTCCAGGGAGTTGGGGACAATGACCTTTCATTTTCACAATGGCAATGTAACACTCAGTAGAAATACAACTTCGAAATACCAGAGTCACAACTATTTTTGAGGATGCAGCATTGAATAAAGTTTTGAAAATGCAATTTTGTAGTAGTTGCATTTATGATACATGTGCATGTTTGTCTTTATTTAAATCAAATACTACTACAAAATATAAATAATTTAATGTTTCCTCGGTAGTTACATAAACAGACAAATAAAGAGATGATTATTCATGTTAGTGCATAGACCCACAGGCAAAAGAATATTGTATCCTGGATGATTAGTGCTTACATGTATCATTACAACTAGCCTTATGATACCAATTACCTCTCTTCCTCTGGGTCTGATTATAGGATGGTTTTAATTTTGATCTAAAGATGATAACAATCATGATTGGATTGTATTTTCATATACAATTATATTGTTTTTGTCTTAGAATGTTTCTCCATGTTCATCACATTTTAGAATCTAAGGGAATTTTGTCCAACTTTCCTTTATCCTTCATAATAACTGTTTTCTATGACAACCCTGATTGGTATCATGCCACCTTTGAAATGAATAATTTCAGCAATGTATCTCATTACTATATTAGGCAGTGAAATCCTTAGTTAGATAGCTCTAATTGTTAGAAAATTCTTCTTTACATTAATCACAAATTTATTTTCCTTTAAGTCTTTTCCAATTATTCTAGTTCCTCCCTATCCATTGCCTCATGAAAGCTTTTAAAATACTTTGTAACAGCTATTCTGTCTTCCATAAGTCTTCTCTTCAGGGTGAACATCACCACTTTTCTCAACCATTCTTCACATAGTTTCCAGACAGTTCACCATCCTGCTCCTCTTCCTCTGGATATCTTACAGCTTGTCAAGATCCATTTTAAAGTATGATGGGCAAAAATAGATATAATCCTCCAGTATTACCAAGGTAGAGAGTACAGTGAATACAGTGGAACTATTATCTTTGAAGGAGACACTGTACCTTTATAAATGTTGCCTGAAATCTTTCATTAGCAATTTTAACAGGTAGATAGATGGATGATAGATGATAGGTAGGTAAATAGATAGGTAAAGCATTTGTTAACACTTTTTGCCAAGCACTACAGTATCAGTTCCCATTTGAGTTGTGGTCAATTCCAAATCCCAAGTTCTTTTGCGCATGAACTAATTGCCAACAGACATTTCTTTTTTTTTTCTTCAATTCTTTATTTATGCCCTTGATTTTTAAAAAAATTGAACACTAACATTGGTTTCATTTCATTATTAAAGTCAATTCAACAATACATCTGACATTGCATTAAAAGCTGGTGATACAAAGACAGAAATGAAATGGTCTCTGTCATCAAGGAGGTTAGATTCTACTTGGTGTAGAGGTGGGGGAGGGGCAATAAGAATAGTAAATACAAACTAAATGAAATTGGAAGAATAAAACATTGGTAGCTAATAGTCATCCAGTTCATCAAAGCATACTTCTTCTTAAAATGCTGATTCTGTTATTCATCATTTCACCTATTCTCTCCAAATTCATGTGATCTGCCAATCTAGTAAGCAAGTATAGTAAGTTTTTAACTGAGTAATTGATTAAGAATTTTGAACGGTGTCAAAGAAATGGTAATGTGGCATTCCACTAGAAGCCTAGCTCTAAGATGAAATCAATCAGCAGTCTTTGGGTATACTTGCTTAAGTGGATGACAGTACATTTGAATCTACTATCAAACAATTGCAATAAAACCATCTTGCCTACTAAGCTATAATGAGAAAGTCTGTTTAGTCTCTTGGCAAAACCCAGGTAAACTATAGTTAAAACATTCCCATGGTCGAGTATTTTACAAACCTTATGAGAAACAAAGGAATAGAGATAATTGGCACCATAAGCTTGGTAGTAAGAATACATTTACACACTAACCAACTGGGATGCAATATAACTTTGCTTGAATCCAACATGAGCAAACATCTCTTTGGTTATTTGCTTAGAAAAAAAAAACTGCAAAGAAAACATTAAATTATTTATATTTCTAGTAGTATCCTGTAATATAATATAAGAAAAATATTCATATAGACCACACATGCAGTTGCTAGAAGAATACATTTTCAAAATTTGTGATCAGCAAGATAATCCAAGATTGCATCCCCAGGCCTGGTGACATCTTCGGCAATTTGAGGGTATATTTATAATGAAAGTTATATGTTCTTTCAGAGAATACACTATCACTTTCCCATGCTAATTAGATTCTTGAAAAATCTCTTTTGATATTATAAAATGTAATTGCTTTTCATATCTGTAATGTTTCACTGTCTTGATTTTTTATATCCTAAATTCTATCTTATCACAAAATTGTAGAACCATAGACATTTGCAAGTTGAAAGGCCATCTAATACAAGTGACACCTTGATAAAAATCTCCTTTATGACATACCTGACAAATATTCATCTAGCCTTTTCTAGAAAAACCTTCAAAAAGAGGAAACATAATTCCTTCTGGGCCAGCTGACTCCACTTTTGTATAGTTCTTATTAGCCATTGTTCCCTAACACCAAATCTGCCTCTAAAATTTTGGCCCATTTCTTCTAGTTCTAATTTTTGGAGCAAAGTAATACAAGTCTAATCCATTTTCCACATGACAATCTCTCAAGTACTTGAAAGCATATATGCTGTCCTTATTAAGTCATCTCCTCTCTTGGTCAAAAATTCCCACTTCCTTGAACAGATTTTCACATGGTATCTTCTCTTCTGGCTCCACTCCTAATTCTCCCAACTTTGCCCCAATGAGCATATCCTCCCTCCTCTCCCCCTTTTTCTTTCCTTGCCCACCTCCATCTAATGTGTTGTCTGCTTAGGGCATAGAAAGTGCTATTCTCTGTCTCTGTCTCTTTCTCTCTCTGTCTTCCCCCCTTCTTCCCTCCCCCTCCCTCCCCCATGGCTGGGCTAGCTAGGCCCTCCCTGACAGAACTTACTATGTGTGAACAATTATTGCCTTATCTACACATCAAGATGTTCCTATGGATCCAATGATGAGCTTGATCGGCTGCTTTTAGGAAAGGAAAATAAGGCTCCATTGGTCATGGTCAGTTTAGCAAACTTCATTAATCCAGATATGCAAGCTTAGCAAAACTTTCCTAATCACAATGACCTTGTTGTTGATGAAAGGGGATGAGGGGTTAGAGTCCAGACTGCTTGCTGTTTCACTGCCCCGTATGTTCCACTTCCATTCATTTCCTGTTAATTTACCCAGAAACAACAATCAGAGACTCAGAGATTTGGATTCTCAATTTAGTTATGCATCCCATTTTTAATCAAAGTATACATCCCATTGTACTCTCAGTCCTACCTGCTGGACTTGTCTATGGGACTGTAGGACTGGAGAACCAAATTTTCATTGGTCATTTTTAAGTTCATTGTGATTAGGAAAGTTTTGCTAAGCTTGCATATCCGGATTAATGAAGTTTGCTAAACTGACCATGACCAATGGAGCCTTATATTCCCTTCCTAAAAGCAGCCGATCATGCTAATCATTGGATCCATAGGAACATCCTGATGTGTAGATAGGGCAATTATTGTTCTCACATAGTAAGTTCTGTCAGGGAGGGACTGTGAGTAATAAAACTGTCTTACTCTTGATCCTTTGAGTGCTTGTGTTCCTTCTCAATACCATATCCACAATCCCCCCTCACTGCCATCCCACTGCCCATCATCTTGAGGCATTTCACCATCATGATTGTCCTTCAATGAATGCTTTACAGATTATTAATCTATTACTTAAAAAGACCTCAGAGCTGAAAAAAAAAATAGTCCTGATGTGGTCTGACCAGAGCACAATACAGTAGCATTGTCACCTTCTTATTGCTGGATATGAAGTCTCTTTCAATAAAACCTAAGTTTTTTTTCTACCTTATAGTCCTATAAAATTTCATATCTTTTTCCAGTTAAGTGACATGTAGTTATTTATAGCCCATTTTATACTTGTAATGTGTATTATGCAATGTATATGAATGCAAGTGTCATATTTTAAATTTATCCTTATTAAATTTTTTCTTCTATATTCTAGCATATCGAGATAATGAAAATAATACTTATATAGCCCTTTAAGTTTTACAAAATCCTTTATATATCTTACCTCATATTATCCTCACAACAACCCTGGGAAGTAAATACTACAGATATTATTATCACTGCTTGAAAGATGAGGAAATTAAGGCTGAATGAGGTTGTCTTGCCTAGGGTATTATAGCTTATAAGAGTGGGTTTTCCCTGAACACAAGTTTAGTTTTCTTTACATTGTAGTATATTGCCTCTTAATCTTTTAAGTTCTGATCTGTTTTGAAAACTGGGAGTCTTTCATCCTATATATATGTGTATATATATATATATATATACATATATATATAATATATCTTCTAACTGTATGTCATCTGAAAATTTGGTAAGCATTATTCTGTCTAGATCTTAACCCAAGTAGTTGATAATAAAGGCTAATCTGTATAGGACCAAACACAAGTCCCTAGGCCACTTCAATAGGGTCACTCTCCTTTCAACTTGACACTAACTCATTAATAATTGGTTCAAAATCTGCCTAATTTTATTATTATCTAGCCCATATCCATATTATCTACTTTAAACATTTTGTCAAATATTGGCTTGTAGTTTATAGATCATAGTACCTTTTCTTTTTTGAAAGTGGAGACATTTGCCCTTCTCTGGCTCCATGGCATCTTTCACATCATTCATCATCTTTCAAAGATTCCTAAAAGTTGTTCCAGTATTCACATCTTCCAAGTCTTTTATTACCACAGGATATAGTTATCATCGTTCATGACTGCTCTGAGGCTTTTGACATTGTTGATCTCCCCGTCTTCCCAGCCTCCTGTTTACTGTTTATTTTTTGGTTTTTTTTTGTGACATTGCTTTCTTTTGATTTTCTTCCTATTTCTCTGCTCCTTCTCACTCTCCTGTGCTAAACAATCATCCATATTCCATTGCCTTATCATGTGTGTCTCCCAAGGCTCCATCTTGACTTTCTTCTCTACCCTCTCTGCATACCCTCTCATATGGTGTTCTCTATGTATTTAAATATCCTCATTGACTCCCAAATCTACATATTTTACCCTAGTCTCTTTCCTGAGCTCTGGTCCCACATCACCAAATGCCCAGTGGATATCTCATTGCAATTTCATATTTGACATGATCAAAACTGAACTCATTATCATTCTACCAAAACCTACCCTCTATTCATTTTCACTGGCTGCTCCCCATATCTAGAATTCTCTGCCTCCAGGCTGCCATGGCTTCCTCCCATTCTCAGCTAAAATTTTACTTTCTGCAAGAAGCCTTGCCTGGTCTTGCTTAGTGCTAGTGCCGTCCTTCTGAGCCCATAACCAATATATCTTGTATTTGTGCATATATAATTGTTACTAGCCTAGCAGGGACTGTTTTTGCTTTTCTTTGTATCCCCCCCTGGAGCTTGGCATAATGATGGTCACATAGTAGGAACTTAACAAATGCTTACTGAATGGATTTTCTTCATTCTCTCAGTTGTTAACGTCTTGCTTCCAAAACCAAAAATCACTTTGTATTTTGTTTGGACTTATCAGCCTCTGCATTATTAGCACCTAGCATAGTACCTTACACATAGAAGACTTTTGATAATTAAAAAAAAATGATGTAAGTCAAAGTCTGGTCACTGGAATTCATTGAGAGCTGTTGGTGCATTCTTAATGCTTCTTCACTTTTCACAGGTTTTAATTTTGTCTTATTCTTTCCTTTCAAATTTGTCCTGTTTTCTCCCCTGTTACAAAGATAATTCTTCTTGGTGGACAAAACAAAACAAAGAACAAATAAGAAAAATAGAATAAGTAGTATGTATCTCCTCCTCCTTCTCCTTCTCCTTATTTTCTCTCTCTCTCTCTCTCTCTCTCTCTCTCTCTCTCTCTCTCATTCATCTTTGTCTCATTACCCCTGAGAAGCAATTTAATCCTCATTACCTTGTCCAAATACCTTTTTTTTAGGCAATTGGGGTTAAGTGACTTGCCCAGGGTCACACAGCTAGTAAGTGTCATGTGTTTGGTCTGAGGTCAGATTTGAACTCAGGTTCTCCTGACTTCAAGGCCGGTGCTCTATTCATTGTGCCACCTAGCTGCCCCCCCAAATAACTTTTAAAAAGTCTCCCCCCTCCTCAAACCCTGTATTTGTTCTTAATCAGCCTTAGCTAATTTGGTGATACAGTATTCTTGATATTATTCTAAGAATATGCTACTTTTTACCAGTTCTTGAATCTATCTCCTAAACAGTTCTTCTGAAAACCAAGTTGATTGTTAAACTTCATGTGGAGCTAAATCTCCCCACTTTACTCATTGTTGAATGATTTCTCTTTGTTTCCTCATGATTTCATTGTTAATGGCTTTCCATTCTTTTCATTTTGATTTCCCTTGCAAATTTTAGGCTATTAGATCACACCTATCTTTTCTCTGAATCCCTTAAAAACTTGTGTACCAAATTCTAGATTGTATATGAGATACAACCAGGCTTTCGTTTTTATTCAAATGAAGTAGTCACTCCAACCTGCAATAACCAGTCCTTCCTTCTTGTTCAGAATCAATAATTCCCCTCATTGCTTCCTCTACTTTGTTGAAGAATGAAATTATTATTTAAAAAATGAGGCACTTTTGGCAGAAAGAAAGCTTCAGTTTTAGATATTTGAAAAATTCCTCTATGTCATGTTTGTGATCTTTAACTTAAATTCTTCATTTCATTCCTACTTGTTTGGGTGATTTGCACTATACTCCTATGACAATATTGTGATAACATTTCTTCTTCATTGATTCTTTTTTTTTTTCAAATTTGATTCAAATTTTTTCTACCATGCTTCTCAGTTTTTAAGTTTCCTCAAATGAGTTCATCTTCTTCTTATACAATGATATTTCATCTCTACTTTTACTTCTTTAGTTCTCCTTGAATAAGATATTCCCTTCTGAAGCCATATTCTTGTCATGAAAACCTTAATATATTGCAGAAAAAATGGGCTTATCTGCTATGAACTCCCTCTTCTCTCTCCTTATCTTATATGTCTTCCGCCACTATTTTTTCACTCTTGTCTCACATGAAGAGAAGGCTTTATTCCTTACCAAAGCTAATCCTTCTACCTGCACAAGTGATCCTATTCCATCTTGCCTCCTCCATCAGATTTCCCCATTCTATCATATATCTTTAATCTCTCCCTGTCTACAAGCTCCTTCCCTATTGCCCACATTCTCAAGTATCCTTCATTTCTACCCCCCCACAAAACAAAACAAAACAAACAAACAAACAAAACAACCCTCACTTCTTCCTTCCATTCCTGCTAGCTATCATCTTATATCTCTTCTACTGTTTGTGGCTAAATTCCTTGAGAAGGCCATCTACAATAAGTGGCTCCACTGTCTTGCTCTTTTCAATGTTACTAATGTTGTTTTCATTGACAAACGCAATGATCTTTTCTCAGTCCTCATTTTTCTTGACCCCTCCTACAGCATTTGACACTGTTGATCACCCTCTTCTGCTTGATATTTACTCTCCTCTCTAGGTTTTTAGGACAGTACTCTTTTCTGGTTCTCCTCCTGCTTATCTGATTATTTTTTCTCAGTCTCCTCTGCTGGATCCTCACCCAGATCAAACTTTTTAACCTTAGGTGTCCCACAGGTTTCTGTCCTGGGCCTTCTTTTCTTCTTCCTCTATACAACTTCACTTGGTGATCTCCTCAATTTCCATGGATTTAATTACCATTTCTATGTTGATGATTCTTAAACCTACATATCCTGCCTGAGCCTCTCTTCATATCTCCAGCCTTGCATCTCTAACTGCCTTTCAGACATCTAGTTCTAGATATTCAGTAGACATCTTAAAGCCAACATACCCAAAATTGAACTAATGTTTCTCCCTAAATCTTCTCCCTGCAATTTCCCTTTTCCTGTCAAGGGCAGCAGTATTGTTCTAGTGTCTCAGGCTCACAACTTATGTGTTATCCTTGACTCCTCACTATCTTTCACCCTTGATATCCAACCTCTTGTTAAGGCTGTTGATGTCATCTTTGTAGCATCTTTTGAATATGTCACCTTCTCTCCTCTGACTTGACTCCACTCTGGTACAAGCCTTCATCACCTCATGCCTAGATTATTATAATAGCCTTCTGGTGGGTCTACTTGCCTCACATCTTTCCCCTTTTCAATATTTCTTCTATTCAGCCACTAAAGTGATTTTCCTAAAGCTCAGGTCTGACCATGTCACCCTTTTCCTAATGAATAAACTTGAGTGGCTCGCTATTGCATTCATGATCAAATAACAAAATCCTCTGTTTAGTGTTCAAAGCCCTTTGTAACCTAGACCCTGCCCCTTACCTTTATAATTTTCTTGCCTACTCCTTGCCAATGATACTGGCCCTCTTGCTGTTCCATGAAAAATACCTTCTATCTGTCAGTTCTAGAAATTTTCTCAAGCTCCCCCACACTTGAAATGTTCTCCCTCTTCATCTCTGTCTACAGGCTTATCTGGCTTCCTTTAAGCCCCAAATAAAATTCTATCTTCTACTGGAAGGCCTATTTCTAATGCCTTCCCTATTTTAATATTTTTTCTACTTATTATCTATATAGCATGTTTGTACATAATTGTTTGCTTGTTGTCCCTTCATTAGTGTGTGAGTTCCTAGAAAGCAGGGATGTTTTTCTTTGCCTCTTTTTGTATTCCAGTGCTCAGCATAGTACCTGGAACATAGTAGGTACTTAATAAATGTTTATTGAGTGACTGATTCCCAATTTATGATGTTTCATGATTTCTCTTTTGGGTCACACCTGATTTACATCACCCCAGTGGTTCAGACTCAGGATTGGAATGAAATGAGATATTCATAGACAATCTAAGATTTTACAAAATGGAAATTTCTTTAATAATAGAAGTGGCTTTGCTCAATTCAACCCTCTCTTCTTCATATAAAAACTCATATTATCAGAATAATATATTCACTCACAGTGCAGTAGGAAATCCATCAATCTGAGGGGTCCATGACTCATCCTGGGCAGAGCTTTTTTATGCTTAAGGCAAAAAGGAAGCTGCACCAATGTCTTCAGCCCTAATCCTCAGGACCAATCAAAAGTAAGGATTTTTCTGATTTTGGGGACAAAATTAGCCCAGCATATGTGGTAGTGTCTCTAGTAGATGTTTTTTCTACCGCAATTGCTTATAAAGTAAAATTTATGTATTTGCATTAGAATCTCCAGGTTATCCAGGTTATCAAGTTTTATAATTTCTAGGGTTCCCTTGTCTATGTAAGCTAGAGGCCTTGGTTTTTATTGTTTACTCTCCTTTTGGATATTATGACCCTTAGATTATTATTATTCTTAGTATGCTATGTTTCTTATTTGTATGAGTTACTTCTTCTCTGTGGTAACTATTTGGCAGGTATACCTGGAAAGTTTTCTATCTTCATCTCCATTTTAAATTTAAAACACCACTTTTCTTGACCAAATAAGTAACAGTTAACTGGATAAAATCTTTGCAGAAAGCTTCTTTGACAAATCTGACACCAAAGATATATAGGAAATTGTTAATCTCTCTCTCTCTCTCTCATTATACATACACACATATGTATATATGTGTGTATGTATATATATATGTACACACAGACACACACACAAACATACACACACACACGCATAGGTAGAAAGCCCATCTTTTGAGTGACAAGCTGGTTATATCTGCCTCCTCAAGGTTCCAGAGTACCCTGAGAGGTTTGAAGTAGGTGGGGTTGGGGTTGGGGTCTCTTCTTTATTGTCATTAACTCAAGCTTCCACCATCCTTCCCATTGTTAGATGCTAATGAATAGAACCTCAATTCAACTACTTAACAGCAATTAGCTCTTATAATTGGACATTTACACACACACACACACACACACACACACATACATATCAAGAACAAATGTACAAAAATGTTCTCCAACATCTAGGAACATACTTTTAGCTCAATTCCTTTAGCACATTAGTCCCACCAAGATCGGGTCCCAAAGTAGCAGGGCATCCAAATGAGTCCAGGTCAAAGCTGGCCTGGAACTCGTCCTAAAGACCACTCCCAAACATCACTCTATACTCTTCTGGGCACCAATGCTATGCTGGCTGAAAATCCATACTTCAAAACACAGGGATGCCAGAACAACCTCCTTATTGTCTGAAACTCAAAAATTCTGAGGTTCTACTCCTTTTACCTAGAATGGAAAAGAACAAATAGAGAGACAAAGACTAAGATCCATTTCTCAAGGCAACATAGACTCTTTCCTTACAGCATGGTCTTTTACAGGATGCCATGAATCTCACAGTTCAACAGCTAACAGAGCAGATAAAAGGAATGAGGCAAGAGAGACAATGGAGGCCAAATGAGATCTTTTAAATACTCCCACAGCCAAAGAGCCTCCCATTCACCATGTGTTTAATGAATTAGTACCAATTACAGAATGTCTCTACAAGCTCCACAGTCTCTCCAAGATACTTCCTTTACATGTCATCACAACTTCTCTGAAAAATAGCCTCCCCAGTATCTCTATGTGGAAAGATGCCAACAGAGACATTCTGGGGTTATGACAGACCTTGTTACAAATGCAAGAACAAGAATCATTCCCCCAAAGTTAAGGGTCATAGGATATGAACTCCAAGGAATAAAAGCAAGAAAACTAACAACAACCATAGGACAGCTATGTGGTGTAGTAGACAGAGCATCAGCCTTGGAGTCTGGAGGACCTGAGTGAAAATCTGACCTCAGATACTTACTAGTTGTGTGACCCCGGGCAAGTCATTTAACCCTTATTGCCTCAGTTTCTGAAATGGCAAACCACTCTAATATCTTTGCCAAGAAAGCCCCATATGGGGTCATGAAGGGTTGGACACAACTGAAATGACTCAACAACAACAAATAACAACTATGTGAACTATATGCTCCAAATCACTAATAATAACAGAAATGCAAATGAAAACAATTCTGAAGTTTCACATCATATCTATAAGTTTGGCATACATCACTTAAAAGTAAAAGGACAATTATAGGAGAAGCTATGGGAGAACAGGCCCAGTAATGCACTATTGGTGGAGCTGTGAATTTATTTGACCACACTGGAAAACAATTTGGAACTATGCCTCCAAAATCACTAAACTGCCTTTACCTTTAGACCAGGGATTAGCACTACCCCAAAGAGATCAAATAAAGGGAGCATTCCCATTCCTTCCTTCCTTCCTTCCTTCCTTCCTTCCTTCCTTCCTTCCTTCCTTCCTTCCTTCCTTCCTTCCTTCCTTCCTGCCTTCCTGCCTCCTCCCCCCCCCCCCCCCCCCCTCCCCCCCCCCCCCCCCTTCCATCTATATTCCTTCAAGGTTTCTCTGGTTCCATTTCTTTCATTATTTCTTACAGTATTATATAGATGTGTGTGTATACATACACAGCACCCTTACCATACTCATCTGTTTCCTTTTTAAACCCAAATTTAATTCCTATTTGATTCTTATAACATGAACCACTTTTCTCCTTCCACCACTATGCTGTCCCATGAGATCTGTTTATGGAGATATGTTTCCACTTTATTATATAACAAAATAAAGAGAGGATTCGAAATTATCATGCAATCATAGAAACCCAGAATTAGAAATGTCCCCCCATGCTCACTACATTTAACCTACACTTAAACAGGAATTCTTCTACAACATCTTTGACAAATGATGATTCAGATTTTACTCAAAGTTCTCCAGCTAGGGGAAATCCAACACCAAACACAAAGCTCACTTTACTTTTGGGCTACTGTGACTATTAGGAAGATCTTTATGCTGAAGCACAATCTACTTATTACAACCTAAACCCTTTCCTTTCAGTTTTGCCCTTTGAGTCCAAGAAGGATATTACTAACTTATATTGCACAAAATGGCCCTTTAAATATTTCCGGACAATTATCATATACCTCCTTAAATCTTGTCCTCTCTAGGTTAAACACCTTTTACATCTTTCTACATGTGTTTATACCATTGGTTTGTGGTGTTTTTATTATCCCAGGCACCTTCATTTGTTGAACCATGTTTAGGTACATCTCTAAGTTCAGGCAAAAAATCGATTTACTAAAGTGCCTTTTAAAATATGGATGTGGATCTACATTAACGAAAGTGCAAAGATGATCATTTTTAAAGTTCACCTTGCAAATGTTACTAGTATTGGCTTTGGTTGTTATTCCCTTGAGAGGTAGCTGGGATACTTAATAGTGCTGTAGATAACTAAATGCTCACTTTTAGCTATGAACAGAAGATTTTTTTTACCTCTACATTCTATGGCAGAAATTAAACTGATATTTAAAGGAAATGGGTAGTGATATAGGTTTTTTAAATATTCAGGATATTTACCTTAAATATTAATCTGGATACTACTTCATAGACTAACATTTTCTTTCAGAAATACCCTTTTTTTTCTTCACAAACCCACAAACTCCGTAATCTAAAAATCATAAAAATACATATAATGAACAACTTGTCTATCAATTGTTTTGAAACATTAGATTAAAATAACATTAAAGTGTAGTCATTAGTCATCATCCCATCACTATAGGCAGATATCCCATGGATCCCTCCTAATTCAATGTGATTTTTGTCTATTTCTTTCATTAACCTTTCAGATGCAGTGGGCCTTCTGGTTCTTTTAATATTTTGTGAATACTAGTGGGATGCTGAGTCCATCCATCTGCTGTTCTTGCTCATGTTTCTTATCTGTGCTATATGAACAAATCATTTCTGTTTATACATTACCTTGAGGATTTCCTTTATACCACTTCTTTTATATAAGTTATTATTGGTTGTTTACTACCACAGACTTAGAGCCACTATATGTCTTTCTTGACCTGTCCTGACCTTTGGGTTACTTGAATTTTATTATTCTTATTATAATTAATAGTAATAATGGAATTCATTCCCTTAAAGTTCAACCCATTATTCATGTCTAGAAGGGTGGGAGGGGGCAATGGCAAAGTAAAAGAGGACCAGCCAGTATGGTATGTAGTGGTGACTCTGTAAGCCCTGAGACTGGTCTGGTAGCTTTGATGGCCTGGCAGGAACCCTGAAAGTCCAACCAATTAAGTTTTGACTATTTTACAGAATGGTTCAACACCCCATTCAATGTGACCAAACTCCTAGAAATTGAATCTTGGAAATGGGGAGGCATAGGTTTTCCAGTTGGCCTTGCTCAGAAACTTCATTGTTACTAGGTTGATATGGAAGACAAAAAACCAAGCAGTCATCCTCCGTGTTTTATTGCCATGAAAGAATGTAAGATATAATGAAATAAATAAGAAATAATATCAATATCTTTGACATGCTATAAATGCTTTAGTGAAGATGGTACTGAAAACCACAGCAGGTATACTGTGAGTATGCCTGAAACTGAATGAAGATTTTTTTTTTATCATGTCCCAATGTTACATTATAAGGACTCTGGAAATAGATCTGATCAATTATAGACAAGGACTTCATACTGCTATTTGCCAATGCCATTCTCAGCTCCAATTTACTTACTGATATATTACAAATATATTACAGGACAAATCCAAGCAATATTGTCATTTCTAAACCCACCTTAGAAGAAATAAAAGCAGAAATTGGGAAGTTATATACATTTGAAGAGGGAAAAGCTAAAGGAAGCTAATGACATTAAAAAGCTACATTTCACACAAACTGCAGAAATGCCACCTAATAACTAAATAAATGGCAAAAATAATGTTATGTCATTAATGATCTTGAAAAGTCAGTGGACATATTGAATTTGATGACATGAATCCAATTGATAGATCAACTATACTAAAAGTAATTAAACAAAAATTTACTGTAGTAGTATTTGATGTCCATATGGAAAATTATTCTCTTTAAAATGTGTTGCAAGCGAATCAAGAAAAAAATATAAAATTTTTCTGAGATCATTTATGCCCATTATGGTTATAACTACACTTAAATCCATTACCATCTCTTAAATAGAACTCAGTATGGCTTCTAAGTTAAAGAGAGAGTCATGTCAAAATGATGTTTTAATCCATCAATGTCATCAGCCTGAATGGCTATACCAAAATAAAACAATAAACAGCAGCAGCAACTACAGCAGCAAAACAATAAGCAATTATTTTATCCCAAAGAAACTTTCTCTGATATAGTTCATCTATTGCTTTGATTTATGCCATCAATTTCAATAAATATGCCCAGTTGCTTTTCAATATCATTCATGACATCGATACTATTTTTTGCCATCTGTTTATTGAGTAGTACTTCCAGAGTTGGTGTCAAATGTATCAAAATGGCATTAGGCTCATTAAGGGTAAAATTCTTGACATAAAAGAAGGAAAGAAAGATACTGAAGGCTTTCTGCTTATATCTGGAGGATTAATTGAACCAGTGGAATAAGATAACACAATATCTTGGTTGCCTCCCAGAAAGACTCATTTAGCATAAATTTATCAAGGAGAAAACTGAGACTGAATATGCTATAGATTTAATGGGATCTGGAAGTCAAATCTTGATGGCAAGGACACATTTAAGGCATTCAACATCTATGCATTGCCAGTTTTAATGAATACTTTTACAAGGCTGAAACAATCCAGGGCAGATTTAGAATTTAGGTTTTCCTAATTCCAAGTCCAGTGCAATATATGCTGTAGGACACTGCTTCTGCTATTCTATGAAGATTGTTCTATGATTTATACCCATGTTGAATCATCAAAAATGTTTACGAAATATCCTGAGATAATTGAAGAGATACTGTTTCCCCACTATAGCATTAGCTTGCAAAACAGCATTACATTTTTAGGGATGCATTTAATTGCAATTCAGTTCAATTTAGCAAGCATTTAATAAGAAATTACTATATGCCAGACATTGTACTAGGTTATGGCTATTGAAGGAGAAAAATAAAATAGTACTACTTTCACAGTGCTTACATTTTACTGGTTGAGGTAGGGGAATAACATATACAAAGATAAAAAATAGGGGAGCACAGAGAGCACTAATTACTGGGCAAAATCAAGAAGGGTCTTAAGGAAGTGACACTTGAGATGAGCCTTATAGGAAGATAGACATTCCAAAAGGGAGAAGTAAAGAAGTAGTGCACTGCAAGAATGAGCAGCAGCCTATGTAGACACAGAAGTAAGAGTTATGTTTTATATATGAAGCAGCAAGTATGCTAGCTTGGCTAGAATATAGAGTGCCAGAATGCAAAGACCCCCCTTTTCTAGGTTAAATCCAGAAGGACCACTTATAATATGTTTTAATTATTGCTACATTTTTCAGCTTTACTTACAAGTTGACTCCACTGTGCAAATTATTTGGCAACATAATATTTATCACTTAGGACACATGCTGATGAGAGAATCCCCAGCTCTCCCATCACTGAGCAAGACAGAAATTGGGGAGAAAAAGGGTTTATGAGAGACTACAAGAAGGAGGGCTGTGGAAAAGAATCTGACCTATGTTAAATACAAGAGAATAAAAAGATATATCTCTACCCTGCACTTTCCCAGTCCAGTCATTTCTGAAAAGGCTATATTCCAAAGATAAAGGCAGAGTCTGGATTCTGAAGTCAGGTAAAGACTAGCATGACAACAAATAGCTGATGAGTCAATTAAAAAGAGAAATGATGCTTCTTAAACGAGACATGCATAGCAAAGCAAGCATCTCCAAAGTATGTCTCTTAGGAGCATCAACATGACAAAGTCAAGAAGATAAATGTGATATTTTTAAAAATCCCTTCAATCACCATAATTAAACAATGTCCATGTTATTTCTTCTAAGCAACAGTAGATAAACAGCACAGCTGTTGGAACGAATTAGCCACTGTTTCACACATCCATAGCATTATCCCTGTGGTTCAGAAAATCCACATGAAATTCCTCCAGTGAGTAAATTCAGAGGATACAGACAGTAAGTTGTAGATTGTCCAGACCATAGACTGACTAACATTTCCATCAAAAGCAGTAATTCATAATCAGTCATTTCTTTTTAATATTTTAATTTATAGCATAGTTTTGGAATCATTTCTAGATTCCCAAGTGCTAGATATATAATTTCCTCAGTATATAGGTTCATCCTAATTTCTTTATAGATGATGTAATTCTGACTCTGGAAGCTTTAGAAGGTAGATTCTGGCTACCCCATTGTCCAGAAGACCTCCAGGAGTCTGGGTCAGTTCTAGGGTTATCTGATTCTGTGGTGAGAAGAGGCCACTGTGAAATCAGTTATCCAGGCTGTGATTCTTTTCAGCTACCATAGTTGAAGCCATGCTGAAGCAGACAGTGTTATGATGGGTTAGAGTGAGCCCAGTCTTTTACTGCTACGGTGACTTATGAATTTGCCAAGCTGTACCCCTTAACCCTTGGGGTAGGGAGGGTTTGGGGACAGGAGTAAATGGACAGGAGACAGTTGTGGCCAGGGTTTGTGACAGGACAGCTTTCAAAAAGTAGAACTGGGCAGGGGGATGGTAGTGTTTTGTCCCTATAAAATGGTTATCAAGACCTAGGGTTGGGAGAGGAGGCAGAGAAACTGAAGCAGCTAAAATTAGACTGAAACAGGTCTCTGTTTTTAGTCTTCCTATCCTTCCAACCCTGACCCTCAGTATATATTTCTTAAAGAGTCGTAAACTTTAGTGCTCATCAAACCTGGGCTCTGCTCCTATATGTTATAAATGCTGGAAAGTCCCTGTCCCTCTCTGGCCCTCAGTTTCTTCATTTACAACATGAAGTTGTATGATTATATGATCTTTAATATTCCTTCCAGATCAAAACCCTGTAATTTGCTATAAGACTGATAATCAATCAACAAACATTTGTTAATTGTTTACTATGTGCCAGGCACTAGACTTAATTGTCCCAACATCAACCTCCTCCTTCAAAAACAAAACAAAACAAAAAAAAAAAAACCAAACCAACATCAACAACAACAAAAAAAAAATAAAAATCTTTCCAAAACCATTTATATTCCTAACTGAGCCAACTTCCTGAAGAATTTCTAGAATTTGAGGTATTTTAAATTAAAAGTAGTCTATTATGGGCATATTTGCACCCTGCTGGTCAGGTTAAGAATGGGTTTCCTATAACGTAGTGTTTCTCAAACATTTGGTTTCAGAACTTTTTTACATGCTTAAATATTCTCAAGGACCCCAAATAACTTTTGCTTATATGGTTTATATCTATTAATATTGATCATGGTTGAAATTAAAATTTAAAAATCAACATAGAATTATTAATTTTAAAATAATAAACTCACTACATGTTGACATAAATAACATTATAGAAAATATATATTATAAAACAAAAATGTGATAAGATACTTTTTTTTCAAATCTCTTAAATGTATAACTTAATAGAAGTCAATTGGATTCTAATATCTGCTTCTGTCATGATCTGTTTTGACTGAAGTATATTGAGAACATCTGCATCACAGATATTTAGTTGGAAAAGGAAAAGTATTTTAATAGGCAAATAATGTATTAGTATTATTATGAAAATAGTTTTGACCTTGAACACTCCATGAATGGGTCTCGGAGACCCTCAGGGCTCCTGGGGGAACCCACTGAGAAATACTGCTATAGTGGATAGAATGCTGAAACTATAGGCATGAATAATTGGCTTTAGCTCCTGTTTCTGAGATTTAATTAGCTGAGGGAACTTGGGCAAGTCACTTAACTTCTCCTGCATCTATAAAATTAGGGGGTTGGAGCAGATAGCTGATAAAATCTCTTTTATTTCTATATCTATGATCCTATGACTTCTTTTTAGGGTGAATGTGGCTAATCTACTTTCCTTACAGTTTCCGGCTCTTTGTCAGAGCTCAGTGAGTTCTTTCTACACTAAATTTTCTTTTTTTAAATTTAATTTTATTTTTTCTTAATTACATGTAAACAAAAACAACTTTTTTTTACATTTTAGTTCCTATTGTCTCATTCCCTCTCTCCTCCCCCCATCCTTTAGAAGGGAAACAATTTAATATAGATTACAAATGTGCAGTAATGTTAAATATTTCCTTATAGCCATGTTGCAAAAGAAAATGAAGACCACCCTTCTAATAATAAAGAAAATTTTTTTTAAAAAAGTATGCTTGTCAGCATTCAAACTCAATCAGTTCTTTCTTTGGAGGTGGAAAGCACTTTTCTTTATGTCCTTCAGAATTGTCTTAGATCATTATATTGCTGAGAATAGCTAAATCATTTGCAATTGATCACAGTACACTATTGTTGTTACCATGTACAATTTCTCCTGGTTCTGCACATTTCATTTGCATTAGTTTATGTAAGGTCTTCTCAGGTTTTTCTGAAAGTATCCTGCTCATCATTTATTCCATCACAGTCATATACCACAATTAGGTCAGCCATTCATTATTTGATGGGCATCCTCTCAATTTCCAATTCTTCACTACCACAAAAATAGCTGCTATAAATATTATTGTATATAGGTCCTTTTCCTTTTTTATGCCTTTGGGATACAGATACAGCAGATATTGCTGGGTCAAATGGAATATGCAGAGTTATATAGCCCTTTAAGCATATTTCCAAATTGCTCTCCAGAATGATTGGATCCGTTCACAACTGTACCAACAGTGCATTAGTGTTTCCATTTTCCCACATTCTCTCCCAAGTTTGTCATTTTCCTTTTCTGTCATATTAGCCAATCTGTTAGGTATGAGGTGGTACCAGAGTTGTTTTAATTTGCATTTCTCTAATCAATAGTAGTTTAGTGCATTTTCCCATATAATTATAGATAGCTTTGATTTCTTCTGAAAACTACTTGATCATATCCTTTGACCATTTGGTGAATGACTTATATTCTTATGAATTTGATGAAGTTCTCTATATATTTGAAAAATGGGGCTTTTATCAGAGAAATTTGTTGCAAAATCCCCCATCCACAGTTTTCTGCTGTCTTAATCTTGGCTGGATTGGTTTTTTTTTTTATACAAAAAGATTTAATTTGATATAATCAAAATTATCCATTTTACATTCCGTGATGCTCTCTATCTCTTCTTTGGTCACAAATTCTTCCCTTATCCATAAATCTGACCAGTAAAATATTCCATGCTCTCCTAATTTGCTCATGATAATACCTTTTGTGTCTAAACAATGTACCCATTTTGACTTTAACTTGCTATATATAGCTATATACGTATATATACATAATATAATGCATTATACACATGTGCCCAGACATGTACACATACATGTATGTACATGCATATGTGTGCATATACATACATACAAACATATATATATAGAGAGAGAGAGAGTTTCTGCCAAACTGCTTTCTAGTTTTCCTAGTAATTTTTGTCAAATAGTGTGTTCTTGTCCCAAAATCTTGAATCTTTGGGTTTGTGTAACCCTAGATTACTGTGGTCACTTACTTTTGTGTATTGTGTACCTAATCTAGTCCACTGATCCACTACTATGTATCTTAGTCAGTACTAGTTTTCATATTTTCATGATTAACTCTTTGTAATACAGTTTGATATCTGGTACTGCTAAGCTATTTGAATTACTTCAAATTTTTTTCATTGATTCCATTGATATTCTTGACCTTTTGTTCTCCCAGATGAATTTTGTTATGATTTTTCCCAGCTTTGTAAATTTTTTTTGGCAATTTGGTATGGTACGAAATAAATTAATTTAGGTAGAATTGCCACTTTTATTATATTGATTCCAGGCTACCCATGAGCAACTAATATTTCTCCAAATGTTTAGATCTGACTTCATTTGTATGAAAAGTATTTTGTAATTATGTTTATATACTTCCTGGGCTTGTCCCTCAAGTATTTTATATTGTCTGTAGTTCTTTTAAATGTAATTTTGCTTTTTATGTCTTCCTGCTGGATTTAGTTGTTAGTATATAGAAATGCTTGTGATTTATATGGGTTTACTTTATATCCTGAAACTTTTCTAAAGTTAATTATTTCAACTAGATTTTTTAGTTGATTCTCTAGGATTCTTTAAGTATACCATCCTATCATCTGCAAAGAGTAATAGTTTGTTTCCTCATTGCCTATTCTGTCAATTTCTTATTCTTATCTTATTGCTTTAGTTAGCATTTCAACAACAATATTAAATAATAGTGTTGATAATGGGCATCATTGCTTCATTCCCGATCTTATTGGGACAGTTTCTAGCTTATCCTTATTATAGATAATACTTGATGTTGATTTTAGATCGCTACTACTTATTATTTTAAGGACAGCTCTATTTGTTCTTATGCTTTCTAGTGTTTTTAATAAGAATGTTTTTTTCTGCATCTATTGAGATAATCATATGATTTTTGTTGTTGATATGGCAATTATGCTGATAGTTTTCCTAATATTGAACCAGCTTTCATTCATAGTGTATTATCTTCATAAAACATTACTGTAATCTCCTTGCTACTATTTTCTTTAAAAATTTTGCACTGATATTCATCAAGGAAATTGGTCTATAGTTTTCTTTCTATGTTTTTGTCTTCCTGGTTTGGGTATCAGCACAGTATTTGTGTTGTAAAAGAAATCTGGTAGGACTCCTTCTTTGTCTGTTTTCCCAATTAGTTTATAAAAGATTGGAATTAATTGTTCTTCTAATATTTGATAGAATTCACTTGCAAATCCATCTGATCCTGCCTGGGGATTTTTTTCTTCAGGAGACTATTGGTGAATTATTCAATTTATTTTCTAAGATAGGGTTATTTAAGTATTCCATTTCCTCTTCTATTAATCTGTATAATTTGAATTGTTTAAATATTCATCCATTTCATTTTAATTTTATTGGCACATAATTGGGCAAAATAAGTCCTAATAATTGCATTAAATTCTTTTTCATTGGTGATGCAGTCATCTTTTTCATTTTTAAATTCAGTAATTTGGTTTTCATTTTTATTTTTTAATCAAATTAACCAACATTTTATGTATTTTCCCCTCTAAAACCATCTCCTAATTGTAGTTTTTAGTTGAATGACTTTTTTTACTTTCAGTTTTATTAATCTCTCCTTTGATTTTCAGAATTTCCCATCTGCTATTTAATTAGAGATTTTTAATTTGTTCTTTTTCTAGTTTTTTTTTCTTAGTTGCCCAGCTTATTGATTTGCTCTTTCTCTATTTTATTGGTGTTAAGTTGTCTTAGGCTAGAAATTTGTTTCCCACCACCTTTTATTGTTTTTGCCACTCCAGAAGTCAATTTGAGGCATTATTTTAGAGATGTTTGGAGGGAAATTAGGGGAACCTTGTCTGAGTGTTTCTCCATTTTACCATCTTGGCTCTGCCTCCCTTCTGGAATTTAATTTTCTTAACAATATCTGAAATTAGTATTGAAGCATATTCACTTAAAATACTTACAATTCAGTAATTCAGTGGACCTGGGTTCTCATTAATGTAGATCACAGACCATCCACATGTTTTCCTTCTTTGTAATTCTGCAAGCATTGTACTATAATTTTTTAAAAATTGTTTCATGGGTACTAGTCCATTACCTTTGCTGTTCATCTCTTACACCTTGTCCTGCCTATACAAGCCCACTTTTTCTTTTGATTATAGTCCCCCTGGATGCTCTTTCTCTTTCTCTTCCAATTAATTGTGATAGCTTTTATTTTCTAGAGGCTTCAGTTCCAATTATATCCCTCCCACTTCCATACTCAGAAAGCCATTCTTTTTCCTTTTTTGTAAGAACAAAGTATTTTAGTAAACTTATCCAATACATTATTGAGTTTTCTGACATTTTACTTCCCTCCTGCACTCTACATTTTTGCTCTACTGTCTTTTTTGTTCCTGAAACCTAACATGCCATCTCCCAACTCTGTGACTTTTTGCTCATCATTTATCTTGCGTGGAATGCTCTATCTCTTTATCTCTGTACCCCAGCTCCCTTAAAGACAGTTCAAATCTTACCTTCTACAGAAGGTCTTTCCTGGTCTGTCCCCCTTTAAGTGCATTCCTGTTAGGATTACCTTCCACTTACCCTTTATATATCTTGTATATAAATAATTATTTACATATTATCCTCCCAATTAAAATGTGAGTTTCTAGCAGCCAGGGATCTTGAATTTTTTTCTTCTTCTTTTGTATTCTAGCATCTAGTGAAATACCTGGAACATAGTATGTTGTAGAACAAGAGAAATACTTCATCCATTTGGTTTTTCATTTGTGGTTGCTAGGCTGATCTCTTTTTATGTCACCCACATCATCCAAAATAGCATTCTGAGAGTTGAGAGACTGAAGCATCTGTAGTACCACAGCATCTATAGGAAATCTATTTTTCATTTTGACTAAGTGCAGGATAGCCTCAATGACAAATGCTAATACCTTTGGTGAATGCATATTTCCTTGTTTTATATTTCATTGGTTTTGAGCAGTCAGCAGATCACTGAATAAAATATCTTTCTGATTACATCTGTCAAGGTATCTTGTATGACCTAACATATGGGTGAGAGACACTTTATTGATTGAGAGCTTTTAATGGTGAATTTTGCTTTACTAAGAAAAGGAGCTTTTTAGAAATAATCAATGGAACAATTAACACAATTGAATCTTATGTTATCTGTACCTTTTAGTCAGTTTTGGTAAGATATGATCTCTTGAGGGAAATCATTTACAAAAGTCTTCTTATTCCCTTGTAATATTTCCCTCAAGGATCTTCTTGTTATGTATGCAAATCATTATCATAAACAATTTTTATAGCTATAAGAAAGTACATAGTTGTTTGCATGTTGTCCAGGACTCCACCCCAAGGAGTGTTTTTGATTTGGAGCTGTGACTGTGCTCTATAGGACAAGAGATAAGCTATGAATCTAATCTCCTTCACCTCCCCAGAGACTGAAGTGGTGCAAAGTGATGGGTTATGCCTCCCACTGTTGGGATAATAAGTTTGTATGTTTGTGATTATATTTTTGAAGGAAATATCCCTTTTTTAAAGCTAAAGTGACTATCAGGGATTATATAATCCTAGAGCTTAGGGAACCCTCTACATTTGAGAAAATACCATCAGTGGAGGCTATAGCTAATAACAGAGAACCTAGATCCCAGGTGTTAGGATGCCCATAAGAGTACTAGATAACCCTGGGGGTATGGTGAAATCTTACATGGTTTTCTAGGTAGTGAGGGCCAGGGTGTCTGTGTTATATACAAAATCCCTTTTGGCTTTCAAAGACCTTCCTAACCGACCCATGCCCCCACCTTTCCAGTCTTCTTAAACTTTACACATTATTCCTTGACACATAACCTTTGATACAGTGATACTGGCCTTATGGTTGTTCCATGAATAAGATATTCTATGTCTTGGCTCTGGGCATTTTCTTTGGTTGTCCATACTTGGAATACTCTTCTTCCTTATCCCTGCTTATTGTCTTTCAAATCCCAACTACAATCACATCATCTAAGAGACACTTCTCCCAACCCTTCCTGATTCCATTGCCTTCCCTCTATTAATTATGTCCTATTTATCCTGTACATGGCTTGTTTTGTATATATTTGTTTGCTTGTTGTCTCCCCCATTAGATTGTGAGAGCACAATCTCTCTGAGGATGGGGACTGTCATCGGTCTCTTTTTGTATCCATAGCACTTATCACATGCCTGGAGCATAATAGGTGCATAGTGAATCTTTATTGGCTGACTCATTAGACAGTGAACTCCTTGAGAGCTGGGATTTTTTCTTTTGCCTTTCTTTGCATTCCAAAGTGCTTATCAAAGTGTCTGGCATATTAAAAAATATTTGCTGATAGATTAAAATAATTAAGCATATAGTTTGAAAATTATTGGTATCTTTTTGATCTCTTTTTTGGTAGTAATTTTTTTTGTGATGTTTTCTCCACTTGCTTATTATCATCCCTTATCGCCAATGTCTTATCAACTGATCCCTCAATGTTTTCAAACTTGCTTCTCTGCTAGCATGGATTTTGTCGCGGCCGCTGCAGTGGTGAGCATGAGACCAGCTCAATGCTCTGTAACCCGGAGATGCATGGATGAGGCGGGAGACAGCAAGGCGGCAGAAGCTCCATTTATTGAGTGCAGTTAGCTGTCTTTTATGGCCCTAGTGATGCATGTTCAAAGCGTGATCCCCCTGTGATAGCCAATCATCAGGTCTGCTGGAGCTTATGTCAGGACTCATCTCCCAATGAGAGGAGAGCCAAACCAACCATGGGAGCTGCATGTCAGCAAAGGAGAGGTCCTGGGAGACTTCCTTATTTTTGCCACGCAACTGTGTTGTGACCCTCAGCTTCTACTGATAGAAGCTAGAACTCGCATGGGAAAGTTCCCTCAACAGAGCTCTCATGAGACCGTGAGACATTCACCCTAACAGGATTTCTTCTATGCACTCCAGTCCAGCTGCTTTTCCTGATTTCATTTTCTCAAGTGTCATCTCCACTTCATCATAAGCACAATAGGGACTAAAGTGATGACATTCAAATTCAGGTGTTCAACTTATTGTAAAAGTGTTGGCAGATGTGTTCAATTTTTTGATATATTTGTTGTTCTCCTGTATTCATCACATTGATTCTTTTATGATAATAACTCTTATGGGTCTCACAAGGAGTCTTTTGAAGACTCTAGGAATGTGTTCCTCTGAGGCCTAATTATGGAAAGGAGAGGACCCTGGGTTCTCCAAGATGTATCAGAGAAGTACAACTGGCAGGTTTTACCATTTTGGGAGAACTTTGGATATATTCTTGATAATAGACTGAGTCTGCTGAAGAAGGACCAGAATAGTATGCCCAAGCTCATCACTACTTGATGAATGCCAATGAAAAAAAAAAAACACCATGGAGAATCATGAAATAAAGAAGAAAGTCACCTAAATTAAATTAACTTAAAGGCAATTTGATTTTTACTTTTTAAATGTGGATAAAGCAAATAGCCTGGCATGTGCTTATCACATACTCTTCTATGAACTTCCACAGCATTCATGGGATGCCATTGTTTTATTGTCAGCTACCTTCACAAGGTTGGGTGAATGGTTGTTACCTCATCTTATGTGTAGAAAATAATTCAGTTACAATAATCATTGACTAAAAACAGATCACCACCCCAGATTTTTTATTTTCTCCAGTGACATACTTTTGAATTTGTAGTTGTAGCTGTAATAGCTATGCCTGAATCACTGTCTCCAGAGATGATGTCGTGGCTGTGACCAAAATGAAATGCATTATATCTTCTGCATGCTTTTCAGACATGCAGTGTGCTTTTAATGATACTGTTATGCTTCATTCATCTGGCATGTTTAGGAAATGAATTATTATACACAAATGATTTTTCCCATTTAATTTTTTGAACCATAGAATCTTTGAATTGGAAAGTATCTCAGAGGTGACTAAGTCTAGCCTAAAGCTCAATAGGAATCAGTTGTATCATATTTACAACCCAAAAGTCATCTTTCCCAACCTAGGAGACTTCTGGTGAAATAAATGTATTAGGCTGCTATTTTTGTTATATTAAAGGGTGATGATGATATTCAAAAAGTTAGTGTAGTACAGTGGAAGAAATAATGGTTTTATAATTAGAAGAAATGATTATGGCTCTGACATATACTTGCTGTATAACCATGACAAGTTACTAAAATGTTCTCTGTCTTGATTTATGTAGTGGTAAAATGAGGATAAAAATATTTACTTATACTAACTTCACAGGGACATTGTGAAGAAAATATTTTTAAGCTTTATGGTGCATGTGTGCACTCACACACACACTCACACACACACACACACACACATTTGACTTATTGTTATAGCCAAAGGCTTGTAGAAAAAGTGAGGGGCTCAGTACTTTTTGATTCAGAGCCACATCTGTTATAGGGTTGAAGCCTCTCAGTGCAGTCAGTGGGAGAGCTTAATACAGGCTTGCAGGAAAGTCTATGGCAATGAGCCTTATGTTTACATTTGCTATTCCTTCCTTTGCATGGTCTGCTCCATGGGAATATATATACTGAGAAGGTGTACACTCTTTCAGAATGCAACAAAAAGTAGTTTATCTTTACATAGAGACAAAACCCCTTACAAATCAAATTAATAAGCTTCAAATGGAACAAAGAATTCCCAAGGGGAGCAATGCCATTTGGCAAAGTAACAATGACCCAAAGAAGAGAGAAGGGAAAAGGAAGAGGGAATAATTTCACCATGTTCCAAAAGCAGGTACATCTAGGCAAATAGCAAAATCTTTAAGGATCACTCCTTAAATGGTTAATGAGCGGATAAGGTTCCAAATATTATCATTATTTTATATTCAGTTAAGAGCATCAGCACTTTTCTGTACTGAAAACAAAAATCAACACCAAGAATTCTTAGCCCACTGAATAGGGGGAGCAGAGGGAGAAAAAGTGAGTATGATGTGAAAGAATACTAATAAAGGGGAAAAAAGCTTCTGTTCATGTGCTATCTCCTGCACACGAATTTCCTAACTGCCCCAGTTGTTAGTACTCTCCCACTTACTTTTTATTGACTTTGTATGCATTTTGTGTGGATGTATCTGTACATGTTGCTTCTCTCTAGTACAATGCAAATAGTCTAAAAGAAACAATGCTTCAATTTGTCTTTGTATCACCTATATATAAGAAGAGTATCCTACGCATAGTAGGCACTTAATACTTGCTATGTGAATGAATAAATGAATGATTAAGGATGATTGATTGGGATCTTTTCTTGTGAATAAAGTACTGGATTTCAGTGTGTTGAATTTGGTACTTATTTAAGCTATTTTTCACCAATCCTCCAAATATCACCCTTTTCTAAACTTCCCTAATTCTGTAGAAGATGCCACTAATCTTTCAATCTCCTATGTTCATAACATTTGCATTATCTCGTACTCCTCACTCTTCCTTAACTCACATATCTAACTATTGCCAAATATTGCCATTTCTTCATTCATCTCTTTGTCATCTGTTCCCTTCTCTCTACTCACATGGCTACCACCTTAGTACAACTTCCCAATTGTTTTCTTTGCCTTAAGTCTCTCACTACTGGAGTCCATTCTACATACTGCTTCTAAAAAGTTATTTTTCTCTACCTCAGATAAGACCATTTGGCTCTCCTACTTAAAAAGTTCTAGGGTCTTCCTATTGACTCTAGCATAAAATATCAACTCCTCTATTTAGCTCTTAAAGACATCTACAAATAAACTCTATTTAGCTTTTAAAGACATGTACAAATAAAAACAACTTTGAGGTGCCACATCACACCTATCAGATTGGCCCAAAACAGGAAAATGATAAATATTGGAGATGTGGGAAAATTGGAACACTAATGCATTGTTGGTAGAGTTGTGAACTGACCCAACCATTTTGGAGAGCAATTTGGAACTATGCCCAAAGGAGTATAAAAATGTGCATACCCTTTGACCCAGCAATAGAACTCCTAGGGCTGTATCCCAAAGAGATCATACAAATGGGAAAAGGACCCACATGTACAAAAATATTTATAGCAGCTCGTTTTGTGGTTGCAAAGAATTGGAAACTGAGGGAATGCCTATCAATTGGGGAATGACTGAACAAGTTGTGGTATATGAATGTAACGGAATACTATGGTACTATAAGAAATGATGAGCAGGTGGACTTCAGAAAAAGCTGGAAAGACTTATATGGTCTGATGCTGAGTGAAGTGAACAGAACAGGAGAACATTGTACATAGTAATAGCCATGTTGTAAGATGACTAACTTTGGTAGACTTAGCCCTTCTCAGCAATGTAAAGATCTAAGACAGCTCCAAAGGTCTCATGATAGAAAATGCTATCCACATCTAAAGAAAGAACTATGGAGTTTGAATGCAGATTGAAGCATACTATTTGCTATTTTTTATTCTGTTTTGTGATTGTTTCCCTTTCTGGTGGTTCCTTCTATTGGTTCTAATTCTTCCTTACAACATGACTAATGTGGAAATATATTTAATAGGAATGTACATGTACAGCCTATATCAGATTGCATACAGTCTTGGGGAGGGAGGTGGAGAGGGAGGGGGAGAAAAATTTAAAATTCTAAAGCTTATGGAAGTGATTGTTGATAAATCAAAGTAAATTAATAAAAAGAAAATTAAGAAGACATGTACAACCTTGCCCCAAACTAACTTTCTTTCTAATCTCATTGGATATAACTCCTCTCACATCTGTGATTCAGTCAAACTGGCCTTCTCTCTTCCTCACAAATAACATTCCATCACCCATCTTAGTGCCTTTTCAATGGCTCATCCACATGCCAAAAACTCATTCCATCCCTAACTATACCTCATAGAATCCTTTTCTTCCTTTAAGAAATAGCTCAAGCACCACCTTTTGCATAAAGATTTTCTTGATCCCCAGAACTACTAGTATACTCTCAAACTCCCCTGTATTTATTCCATTTTCATTTATACTGCATATGTTTATATATGGAGTTGCTGTCTTCCTCTTTAGAATATAAATTCCTTTTGAGTAGATATCTTTTCTATTCTTTGTACTTGTATCCTTGTGTGCCTAGCATATGGTAGGCTCCTAAAAAACACTTGTGATTCAGATACTTTTCTTATTTACTTCTAGATTTAATTTGTGCTTCAGAAGGTTGAGGTTGTTTCACGTTGGATATCCAAATAAATGAGGTAATAATATCAATAACAAAAAACAGACATTTATATAGAACTTCACAGTTTACAATGCCTTATAAACTGATTATTTCATTTGAGTTTCACAACAATCTTATAAGGTAAGTACTACATGTTCCTATATTATTATGTACATTTTATAGATGAGAAAACTGAGACTTAAGGAAGTTATGTGATGAGCACATAGTCATATCATTATTAAATGTAAGAAGTGGGATTCAAACTTACATTTTCCTGACTCATTATATTACTTTCTATGTTATACCATGTTTTTTTTTTTTCCACAATAGGGAAACATCTTGGTTTTATTTTCTACATTTGCTTTTAATATTCTCATTCCCTAAATGCTCCACTGAAGGAAAGAAGAGGCCCACATCACATTGGGTAGACCTTCATGTCCAACTTATACACAAGATACAACTTGCCTTCTGAGCTTCCTTCCATCTACTCTCTATATATATTGTTTGCACCTCTCATTTTACATATTATCTCCTTCATTAGAATTTGAGTTCCTTATGGTCTAAGACACTTTGTAACTGTGTAATACTGAGCAAGTCACTTAACTTCTGTCTTCTTCAGTTTCCCTCATCTATATAATGAGGATAATAATAGTCCTTCCCTACCAGGGTTGTTGTGAAGATAAAAATATGAATATCTGTATTTGTAAAGCACTTTGTAAACCTTAACATGATATATAAATGCTGCTGCCACTGCTGCCGCCACCCCCACCACTGCTACTGCTGCTCCTCCCTGAAATTCAACTGTTGTTGCTGCTACTACTACAACTATACTATTACTTTATTTTCCCCCACCCCCAATACTTTGCGTACTGTTTTGAGATAGTAGTTGCTTAATAAATGGTTGTTAATGAATGAAAAATTGATCAGGTAAGCTATGGGTTGCAATCTGTACTGAAGGTGGTAACACAACCACCAGCTTTAATCTTTTTTCCTTAATATTAAGCTAGAGAAGCACATATGTTGTAAGATAGGATGTCCAAATGTAGCAAGCTTTCTCAATGGTCTTGGTACCTTCATTTCCTGAAGGTGACCCAGGATTATATAAATGTTATAGATCTTAAGAAAAGTTGCTTGTGTGGGCCCATTGATAATTATCAATTGTTTGAGGTTAATTTCAATTGCTGACCTATGTGGTACAAAGAAACCTACTTTATAAGTTGATGGTCTCAATGACAGAGAAATAGTTGTATTTTATGTATCCTAACTGGCTTCCTTTATAAGTCTGAAGCATACTTTCTCTACTAACTTTGATGGTGATTTTTACCAATGAAAGAGGGATGACTGGGTCAAATACCCAAGTGTTTATCTAGAATTTAAAAAAAAAATTGTGGCTTAGCTGCTAAGGGATACACAAAACTGCTAATTATCTTTTATTAGTCAGCTAGGTAGCTCAGTGGATGGAGCACTGGACTGGGAGTCAAGAAGACCTGAATTCAAACCTTGCCTTAGACACTTACTACTTGTGTGACCCTGGGCAAGTCACTTAAACTTTCTCAACCTTACTTTCATTATCTATAAAATGAGGAAAATAATAGCACTTCCATCATATGTTGTTGTGAAGATCAAATGAGATTACACGTGGAAAGCCCTCTGCAAACCTTGAATACAAATTTTGGCTATTATATAAGTCCTAGAACTATATCCCAGGTTATATCTAAGTAGAATGCACAAAGAGAATCAGTAGACCAAATCATGCAGTATAAAATGGGCCCCAAATATCTTTATTTGTGTGGTCTGCTAACCTAAAAATGATAGGATTTAGGAACAGAAAATTAAAAAAAAAAACACGAGCCTTTAGCATTTCCTCCTATAGCAATAAAAATGAAACAAAGGGACCAGAAAAAAGCCAGTTATATCTTTGGCTAATATTGTTGTATCAGAAAAACAAGCCTCTTCAAATAACAAGAGCAACTGTTCCTGGGATCTGGGTTCTAAGGCTATATATTATATGTGAACAAAAGTGTCCATAAATAAGATGTATTGATGTTAATGTGATTTAAATGGTGGTTCTCTTGTACATAGTCCCAGTGATTTAAAAAATTCATCATCAGGTGAAAGAGTCAATGTTTTTGCCTCATAATTTATGCAGGTTTCTAAAGCCCCAATGTTGCAAAGATTCATAAACTTGGTTATTCTTTATGACTTTAATCAAGCAGTAGTTATGAGATGGATAAAGGCAAGCAGGCTGCTTTATCGGGCTAAGAATAGATGAGGGCAGAGAGCAATATAAAGTGATCCCCATAGACAAGAACAACCCCAATTATTTTATAGACAAGAGCTAACAAAATTGAATAAAACTGATGGTTCTTGTCCTGACCTGTTGGTCAGTGGTCTGTTGCAGTGGATTAGACTTGGAGTGAAGAAGACCTGGGTCTGATTTATTTTTCTCAACAGCTCTGTGACTTTTCTCAGCCTTGGTTTCTTCATTTGTAAAATGGGGGAAATAACTATGGTACCCACCTCATAGGATTGCTGTGAAACTCAAACAAGATCATGTATGTAAAGGCACTTTGTAAATTTTAAAGGACCAAAGAAAAGTCTGTTATTATTTTAAAGTGAGAAGATGAGGGGCAGGGGAAGAGAAAGGGAAGGAAAAGAGGCCAAAATAATGAATAACAAAATAGTATTTTTAAACAATGTTCAAATTAAATACTGAGAAAACTCTAATTTGCATACAACAATTAGAGATGAGCCTCAGAATTGTATATTAATTTTACTGAAGAGAATCTATGACTTCAGGCATGGTAGAAGATACCAGTACAGAATTTAATTTAGCAAATGCAATCATGAGCATCAATAAGAATGGGTAATCAACCTCAACTAGCAGAAATGGAAACTTAGTCAAAACAAGTAAAAAGAAATCACATTGAAAACAAAAGTTGTATCTCATTTTCTTAGCTAAACACCACAGTTAGAATGAATTCAGCCAAAAAAAAACCACATCAAAATAAAGCATTTTAGGTCTGCACCTATGTTTTTATTACTGGAAGGAATTCCCTGGAAAACTATCTCTACTCATATAGATTAGTACCTTAATCTGTAGATGCAGGTTCTTCAGTAGACAAGTGAGATGATCTGGTAGTTCCATCTTTTTGAGGACAAGCCACATTTTGCTGTGATCCACACAAAAGTTTTATTGTAGTTAATAAAACAGAAATAGATTTTTTTTTCTGTAACTCTCTTACTTTTTCCATAATATAGCAAACATTGTCAGTTAGGTTTCTAGTTCCTCTGCCTCTTCAAAAACCAGCCCAGATTCTGGTGATTCTTGGTTCACATATTGCTGAAGCCTTGCTTATGGAATCTTAAGCAAAATTTTGCTGACATTTGAAATAAGTGTAATTGTTTGGTAATTTGAGCATTCTTTGACATTGCTCTTCTTTAGAATGGGGATGGAAACTGATCTTTTCTAATCTAGTGGCCACTGTTGAATTTTCCAAATTTGCTAGCATATTACGTGCAGCACTTTAACAGCATCAGCTTTTAGGATTTTAAATAGCTCGATTGGAATTCTGTCACCTATGCTAGACTTACGGTTAGCAACGCTACCTAAGGCCCACTTGACTTCATTCTCCAGATATCTGATTCTAAAGTAGTAATCACACCATCATGGTTATTGGTGATATATAACATCTTTCTTGTTTAGTTCTGTATATTTTTACCAACTTTTTTTAATCTCTTCCACTTCTGTTATGTCTTTACCATTTTTTTGTCTTTTATCATGCCCATTTTTGTATGAAACGTTCCCTTGATGTCTCTAACTTACTTTATACCTAACTTTGGTTTCTCTCTTGTTTATTCATAAATTGTTCATCTATCTATAAGTCTGATAACTAATACATTCCATGTTCTTCTAATTTTCTTGTGAAATCTTTCTTTATATCTAGGTCATGTAACCATTTTGACCTTGTCTTGGTAAATTGTGTTACAATATTGGTTTACGCCCAGTTTCTGCCATACTGCTTTCTGGTTTTCCCAACAATTTTTTTTTGCCTAATAATGAATTCTTATCCCATCTTAAGTCTTTATACTTGTCAAATAAAATGTTATTATGTTTACTTGCTACATCTACTCTATTCCACTGACCTACCTTTCTATTTCTTAGCCAGTATTAGATAGTTTTCATAATTACTGCGTTATAATATAGCTTAAGATCTGGTACTGCTAAACTTCCTTCCTTTACTTTTTTTTTCATTATTGCCTTTGATAATCTTGACTTTTTGTTTTTTCCAAATGAATTCTGTTTTTATTTTTCTAATTCAGTAAAAAATTTTTTTGGTAATTTAGTTAGGATGACATTGAATACATAAATTTGTTTGGGTAAAATTGTCATTTTTATTATGTTGTCCCTGCCTACCCATGAACAATTAATATTTCTTCAATTATTTAAATCTGATTTTATTTGTATAAAAAGTTTTTTTAATATAATTTTGTTTATATAGTTCCTGTGTTTGTTTTGGTAGGTGACCTCTCATGTATTTTATAATGTCTAGAGTTATTTTAAATGGGGCATTTTCTACTATCTTTTCTTATAGAGGTTTGTTTTGAAATATAGGAATGCTGATGATTTATGTGAGTTTACTTTACATCTTACTACTTTGCCAAAATTATTGTTTCAACTAACTTTTTAGTTGAGTCTGTGGGATTTTCCAAGTATAACATCATATCATCTGCAAAAACAGATAATGTTTTTACTTCATTCCCTATTGCAATTCTTTCTGTTTATTTTTCTTCTTATTGATACTGTTAGTATTTCCAATATAATATTGAATAATATTGATGACAGTAGGAATCCTTGTTTCACTCCTGATTTTACTGGGAAGCTTCTAGTTTATCCCCATTACAAATAATGCTTGCTAATGGTTTTAGATACTTTTTATAAATTTAAGGAAAAATCCATTTATGCTAATACTTTCAAGTGTTTCTAATACAAATGAATGTTGAACTTTTTTAGAGACATAATCATATGATTTTTTGAATAGTCATATAATCAATTATGTTAATAATTTTCCTTATATTAAGCCATCCCTGCATTCCTGGTATAAATCCAACTTGATCATAATATATAATCTTTGTAATATATTGTTGTAATCTTTTAGTGAGTCTTTTATTTAGGATATTTGCATCCATATTCATTAATTAAATTGGTCTATAATTTTCTTTTTTTCTGTTTTTACTCTTCCTGGTTTAGGTGTCAGTATCATATTTGTTTCATAAAAGGAGTTTGGTAGGATTCCTTCTTTACCTATTATTCCAAATAATTTTCATATGATGAAGTCCATAGTTCTTCATGCACGCTATCTGCCAAATTTAATCCCTTAAATCTATTCATCACTTCTACTTCATATTCATAAAGGATATTATTTAGGTCATACCTACATGGGCTGATGATTTTCCCTGCTTTCTTCAATTTAAGTATTAATTTTGCAATTAGAAATTCATGATCTGAGCTATGGTCAGCTCTAGGTCTTGTTTTAACCAACTTTCTAGAGCTTCTCTACCTTTGGTTGCAAAGTATATATTCAGTCTAATTTCAATAGTAACCATTTGGTGATGTCCATGCATAGAGTTGCCTTTTGGCTTATTCAAAAAGAGTGTTTGCTATGACCAGTGAGTTATTTTGACAAAAACCTATTAGTCTGTCTTTCTTCACTTTGTACTCCAAGGCCAAACTTGCTTGTCACTCTAATTATCTTTTGATTTCCTATATCAGCATTCCAATCCCTTAGGATGTATGTGACATCTGTTTTGGGTGTTATTTCTAGAAGATGTTGTAGGTCTTCATAGAAATGATAAATCTTGACCTATTTGGCCCCAGTGGGTGGAGCATAGACTTCTGTTACTGTGATGTCAAATGGTTTGCCTTGGCTTTGAATAGATATCATTATGTCATTTTTGAGATTATGCTCCAGTACTGTTTTTCTCAACTCTCTATTGACTCTGAGAGCCAATCCATTTTCTTCTAAGGGATTCTTCACAGAATGTATATGTATGTACAGAATATGTAATGATCTCCAGAATTAAATTCACCCATTCCTGTCCATTTAAGTTCACTGATACCCAAGATGTCAATGTTTTAGTGTCTGTCAGACAGATGGAGAGACAGAAAACTCTATAGGCTATCTATTCAAGTACATTTCCATGTCTGAACAATTTCTTTTTCATCCACTAGGATTTTTTTTTTCTTCACATGGATAGTAGGGCCAAACTCTTTGGAGGAGTGTAGGGTTGTGTGTGTGTGTGTGTGTGTGTGTGTATGTGTGTGATTGTGATTGTGGACCTCATTTAGGGAGCTCTACAATAGGGGTTCTTAATTTAAGAAATTTGAAAACATTGATAACTGAACCTCATCACAATTGATTTGCTTTATAATCCTATGTATTTTATTTTGTGCATTTAAAAGCATTATATTGAGGAGTCAATAGGCTTCATCAGATTGCTGACGGGATCTGTCACACATGTATACACATATATACACATTAAGAATCCTTGCTTTTCCATGGGCAGGAACTTGATGAAATAAGCACAATACTAAGTGGATTTTATCTAGAGGGCTTTACTACCTTTAGCCATTGCCTCTGACTTGGACTTTTTACTAAAATCCTTTCATGATAGTGATGAATATTTTATGTGAACAAATGTCTCTGAAGCCTTACTTGATATTACTGATCAGAGGATCATTGAACAAGATTCTGTTTGCTATCTTTCCAGGAATCTTCTTTAATTTTGATATAGAGGAGAAAACTTTTTTTCTCTAGAAAGTTGTCTTTCAGGTAGCATTTTTTATAGAAACAAAAATATCTTTTATATTAAAAAAATAAGGATAGTAGGATCCTGTATTATCTGAATCTCAGTCAAATGTGTGATAATAATTATGAGGTCCATCGTGGAACGTAACTTATGAAATCCTGCTTATTCTTTTCTAATACCCTTACCAAGGAGGCTATTGATGAGTATGTAAATGATTTTATACAAATTTTACATAAATAGTTATATGTTGGTGTTCTTATAATTGCCTTTTGAGGACAATAATAAAGATTTATATTTCTTCCCCATGGCTTTGGGATCATTTTCTCCTTCAGATACTTTGAGACTCTATCCTTTGAAGCCCTCAGAATTCCACTACAGACAGAACAAAGCACCTCTATAGATATTTATTACAGTCCAATTGCTTTTCCAATTCTCATTTTCTTCAGTGCCATTTCCACTTCCTCAGTAAGGTTATCTGGGACTAAAATGTTAGAGTATAAATTGGCGAGTCCATTTTCTTTGATGAGAAAATGACCTTGTTAGAAACATTTTAATTCACATTTTCATTTCCTCTGATTGTTGTCCTTTTCCTAATTTTCTCCTTAAATACCTTGGAATGACTTTGCTTCATTGGGCCATTAACAGAGCTTTTTAAAAAAAATTATTGGTGTCTTTGATTTTTTTTTTTTACTGTATCACAGTTATCTCAGCATTTATTCCATTCTCTCTCCATTAAAGTCATCACACATGACAAATAGCATTTTTAAAGGCAAAAAGGGAAAAATTAGCATAATTGATTAATACATTGAAAAAATCTTAAATGTGCAATTTATAATAACTATGGACCTACCATCTCCAGGAAGGAGTGGGTTGGGGGTGTCCTCTCATATTTCTTTATTTCAGTTATGCTTGATCTTTATAATTTGGATTAGATTAACTTTTTGTATATGATTGGGCTTTCCATTTATGTTATTGTAGTTATTGTGCCTAATGTTTTCTTGTCTCTACTTATCTCACTCACCAAGTGAAATCTTACCATTCCTCCATTTATAACATCTCTAGAAGGTATAACATTCTCTCTACTCACAGATCCACTTTCCCACATCACCTGTGTGGACCCCTCCCCAAACTATTTTGAATCCCCAAGACCTGAAAAAGACCTAAAGCCTGGATTGGCCAATCAGGAGAGAGATTTTGGCCCACTCTGAGCTTAGCCTATCATAATGCCTTGAGTGCTCTGGCATAACAGACATGCTTTACTTTGCTCTCTGCGTGAACTCAAAATGCCCCTTCCTGTGTCAGCAACTGCAAGGCCAGATGAAGCATTCTTCTGTTTATGACTACCAAGGACAAGATGCTTTGAACCAGACACTATCTTGAATAATGAGACATTTCTTATCTTGGTATTCTATAGACAATGTTATGTTATAGACAACATGTTATGTTATGTCATGTTAATGATAGAAGAAACATAGACATCTTGATTCTATAATTTCAACTGACACTTTGACGTTCTCCTATCTTATTGTATTTGTAATCTATCCTCTTAAGAAATTCCTTTCTCATATTATGGTTAATATATACAGAGACTATAATTTTGACTGACATAGGCATCCTAAGCCAGGAAGGGAGGGAGGGGTGAGAGGGAATTGCTCTGAAGATATAAGGTCTCCTTTGTCTGTCCATCCTTGGGTTCATTTCTACAATGAGCTACCATGCATATCTCTCTCTGCATGTTCTCCAGGTTTCAGAGAAATAAACCTGCACATGCAACCAAATTTTGTTTGTCTAAGAAATTAGAATAAACTCAGTAATGGTTGATACCTGCAATGCCCTTTCAATAATTTTCTATGCCACAAATCTCTGACTTTTTCAAAACATCCTCCACTCAGTTGTCAGTGATTTTCCTAAAGTTCAGGTTGGTTCATCTCGCATTGTTCCTACTCCCCCTCCTCCTCTTGCCCCATTCAGTAAACTCCAATAGTTTCCTATTACCTCCAGGATCTAATAAAGAAACTTGTGCATTTAAAATTCCTCATAACTTGGCCTTACCAATATTTCTAATATTATACTTTCTTCCTCTTCATGAACTCTACAATCCAACTAAACTGGCCTACTTGCCCCATATCTCTGATTTTACATTGGTTGTAAATGACCAGAATGGACACTTCCTCCTCAGTGCCTCTTAGTTTCCCTAGTTTACTTAGGTATTAGCTCAAAATCCACCTTCTACAAAGACTTGCTCCCAGCTCTTAGTGCTTCTAGTGCTTTGCACTTGGTATTACCTACTTGTGTACAACTTGTCTCCTCCATTAAAATGTGTGTTCCTTGAAATCAGGGACTATTTTTTTTTAACCTTTGTTTATGCCCCCAGTGCCTAGCACATAGTGAAAGTTTAATATGTGCTTGTTGAAGGGCCAGTCTGCAGGAGGGAGAGAGAGACAGAGAGAAAGAGAGAGAAATAGGAACACACTACTTTGAGAATCTAACTACAGTTAAAACTCCCATGGGCTTTCCACTGCACGCAAGTCAAATAATATTCTATTCTCTTGTTCCTACATTAAATATTAACTGAATGTTTAGAAATAATTTGCTGATTGCAGCACTTCAAAGTCATTCCTGTCCCTAAAGAACTGAAATATACTTGTGATTAGTTTGAAAACAAAACAACAAAACAAAAAAGAGTAGAGATGTGAATCCTTCTTTGTTTATCTACTGGGAATTTGCCCAAACTGTTTCTTCTCTTTCTAAGCCTGAACATGCTCTGATCTTTCTTTCTTCTCATTTTAAGAAGGTCAATTTTGAAAGCAACTGCCTAAGCTATTTATATTAGATCCCTAATGGTAAACACATTAATTAACATATAAATTTCTCCCATTTTGCATCTTTCATTTACTTCCTCTAATTTAACTGTGTCCAGGGAAATGATAAGTGAGGAAAATAGTAATTTCTTCTTTGTTATAATTTAGAACACTATCATTCAAATACAATCTTAATGTTGACATAAAAGTCTATATAAAATTAAATTTAAGTGTTTTTTTTAATAAATATGGACAGAATTTTATATGTCTACTCTTAAGGAATGACCATGCATATCATTGCTACTTATATGAAAATGTCTACAGTCTCTGGGGAAGTAGACGGAAAGGCCATATTAAGAATAGTAGAGATGAGTATTTTATGATGCAGATTCATTGCCATATGATTTATATTTCTTTTGCCAAAATTATCCATTATTCACTTCCATGACTAAGTACTCAATTAAAATATTAATGATAGTTAGAAATACACAGTAAATTTAACTCATATATGTCTTTAAAGGAGGTAGATGCCCCATGGGCATCCTTACAGTATACTATATGTAGTTGCCTACCTGTAAGTGGTTGAGGAGTAGCTCCAGTTACCCAACAGAGGGCTGGTCTTGCCTCAGCTCAGCTCACATGTGCCTCAAGGGGTTATTTCCCTTAGGTGTAGAGGTACGTATAAATACAAAGTGATAGCTCTCTGCTTCCAGGCTCCTCCTGTTAACAGAAGTTTATGTTTGCATGGGATTATATTTGTATATCTCTGCATGTGGGCCTTTCAGACAGGATTAGTGTCTCCTACTACCTATTGTGTTTCAGGTTTTGTTGAATTTGGAATGCATCTTTTACCTCCTAAAGGATTTAAAACCTCTTCTAATTTTTATTTATCATTCCATCATTAAATACAAACAAAAATCAACTAAAAAACTAGTTGAAAGAATTAACAACCTTAGCAAAGTTAAATAATATTAAATAAATCTATATAAATCATCAGAAAGAAGAGATAGAAAGAGTAATTCCATTTAAAATAACTGCAGACTACACATACTTGGGAGTCTCCTTCCTGTGTCTTTGCTGGTGGAATCTCATGTCTGCTTTCTTTTGAAAGCTCTTGCCATACTCTGGGTACTGGAAGGGCCTTTTGCCTGTGTGTATTCTGATGTGATCAGTGAGATAATGATGCTTGGTGAAACCCTTACCACATTCACAGCAGGAAAATGGCTTTTCCTCCCTATGCCAGTGCTGTTGGGCTTTCATATCCTCCTTTACTCCAAAGCTCTTGTCACACTCCAGGCACCGAAAGATCCTCTCCCCCATGTGCAGGAGCAGGTGCTTAAGGAGATGTCTCTTTTGGTAGAAGCTCTTGTCACATTCAGGGCACTTGGAAGGGTCTCTCCCCCTGTGAAGGCACTGGTACCTGAGCTGTCAGGACTTTCGGGCAAAGTTCTTTTCACACTCAGTGCACTGGAAGTGTTTTTTGGCCTATGAACTCTAATGTGATTGGCTAGCTGAGACTTGTGAGTGAAGCCTTTGCTGCTCCCAGACCAGTTCTGAGTTTTGAAGATCATGTCCATGGCTTTCCTGCTTTTCTTGAACCTGATGATCCAGAATCACCCCCCCCCAACTGCACTTCTGTACTCTTCAAGTCAAGATGTTCATTATCGCTGGTGCAGACTGCAAAGTCTCCAGTTTCCAAGTTCCCTTGATTGCTGATGAGTGACTCTTCTTGTTCAATCTAGGTTATCAAGTCTGATCTGGGGATAGCACAGCCAGAAAACAGCTGCCCCTGTGTGCTCTTCATGTAAGGATGCTCATAAGTTCTAGAACCAATAGCCAGTTCACTTGTGTCTAAGTGTCCCCAGTCTCTGATGAATGGCTTTTCCCCTTGTTCAATTTGGGTTATCAAGTCTGGTTTAGGAATGGCATAGTCCGGTGAGAACAAGTTCTTATAGTTGGTCTTCATGACATGCTTGTAAAGTTCCTCCTGCCACTCCTCCAAGATCCTCCACTCCTGCTCCATGAAATATATGATCACATCATCAAATGTCACAGACACCAGAACAGGCACCCCTGGGGCCATGGCCTCTTGGTCTCCTCCAGGTGGGAGCACGGAGCACTAAGCTCAGCCCAGCTGTCAGGGAACCACAGGCTGGGCCAAGAGCTGCATTGGGGACGTACTCTGCTGGCTGCACCGAGAAGCCAAGGGTTTTCATTTTATATAAAATAATCAACAAAGAAATAAATAGTATATAATAATAATTCAAGACATATTTAATACTAGTTCCTTATCCAATAACTCAGATTCACCAGGAAATGTATGACCTAGGTTCAAGGTATTTTGTGGAATAAACTTCTAGAATCCAACTCTATACCACTGTATTTATTTTACTCTAGTCAGCCAGAGGACACAATTAGCTGAAAGCAAAGACGGTTACTGAAATGACTACAGTTAGGTCTCAGTTCGAGTTTGAATAATGTAAAACTTGATTTAGTCCTAAGTATAAAGTGATACCACTCCAGTATCTTTGCCAAGAAAACTCCAAATGGGGTCACAATGAATCAGATATGACTGAAAAATGACTGAATAATTAAGTGATACCAGATCACATTTAATGAAAGCCAAAATTCAAAATCCAACACCATGAGTTAATCAATGGTTTCAACAGTCTACTACATTTTCATTCTGAACTTATCTGGTAGTCATGTGTGAATGTGATATGCTGCTGTGTACTTTGCTACTAATAGTTGCATTAATTCATTTTTTAAAGAGTCCTTAACAAAATGGACCAAAGGGGAAAAAATTCAAATGGAAACACTGCCAACATAAAATAACAAGAGGCTTATTATCACATTAATATGAAAATTGGATGTAATTGAATAGCATAAACATGGTTACAGTAACTGTAAAATAGGATGAGATGTTAGAATGCCTTAATCAGCAGTACAGAAGATTATGAAACACATAGGCAAAATAAAAGAAAAACGGCAAAGTTGCACCAGCTTTTTGTGGTTTGCAAACAACTGTGGGGAATAGAATTATTACAATGAAAGAAATAAAGTGTCTTTTAGCTCTGTCGATTGCAATCAAAATTGCATTGCTCTTAGCATAGTAGCCATTCAGACAAAAGCTTCAAACATATTTAAGGCAATGAAAGAAAGAAACAGAACTGAAATGGGTAGGGAAGAAATTTTTACTGCAAGCATTTATTGATTCAATTGCTTTAAAAATCAAGTTCAATTGCATAATATTAAAATTATAAGAGAGAAGTCCAATGTAGATGAAAATGTAGCAGCTAAATATTCTAATGTTTTGAAGAAAATACTCAAAAAAAAGGTAGATACATAGATCAATAAATTTTTAAAGAGGAGGAAACAGGTATATTCTAGAAAATCTACATATAGCTAGCTAATAGATACCTAGGTGTTACCTCCCCATTAGAATCTATATCCCTTGACGGCAGGAATTTTTTTTCCCTTTTGTTGTATCCCTAGCACTTAACACAATTCCTGGTCCCTTTTAAGAGCTTAATAAATGTTTGTTGAGTTATTGACTAATGACTCCTGATTTGGGGAATTTTCCTTAACCATTATAAATTCTTCTACAACCATTTATTTTAACTCTGCATGAATCTACATATTTCAAATGTCTTTCTTCTAAAGAATACATACACACACACATATACATGTCACTGGGATTTTCTTTCTAATCCATTATGCCACCTATCTCCATTATATGAATGAGTTCTTCTCATTTCCATTCTCAGGTATAAGTGTTAATTCTGCTTCTCTCTTCTATCATGTTCTCTTATACTTCTTCTCTCTTTGCTACCCACCATGTTCTTTGCAAAGAAAATGAATTAAAAAGAATCTAATCAACACTGTTGTTATGTTCAGTCATTTCAGTCACGTCCAACTCTTTGTGACCTTGTTTGGGGTTTTCTTGGCAAAGATACTAGAGAGGTTTGCCGTCTCCTTCTCCAGTTCATTTTACAGCTGAGGAACTAAGGCAAACAGGATTAAGTGACCTACCCAAGGTTACATAGCTAGTAAGTATCTGAGGCCAGATTTGAACTCAGGAAGATAAATCTTCCTGACTTCAAGCTCAGTACTCTATCCACTGTTCCACCTACCTGCCCCTAATCAACACTAATAATCTGCAGTTAAAGGGTATGAGTCTACCATTCTGCTCTTCTTCTCCTCTTAACTTAGCTCCTAGATACTGCTTCTTTGCTTTCATTTTCTCCATCTAATATCTCCTTTATAATCTGTCCTTTGACACTGAAGTTTGTGATTATTCACTTCTGAATCTGTCCTCTCAAAAATCCCTTTCTCTTTTCTTCCATTTCTCTTTCAAATTTAATATATTTCTACATTGAACTTTTTGCCTGCATATGTGTTCAACCCTCCTTTTTGTTTCATATAAAAGTGAGGTTTATAACAAGTGTCACATCCCTACCTCTCTTGAAACTCAATTCATTTTCTGAAGTCATTCTTGGAGTCTTTAAGGCCAGCCATTATTTTCTATTAGGCTCCACTTTTACTTATTGGAGAGTTATTCTCTTCTTCTAAATTTACCTCTAGGACTTGTGTTAACTCATTAACTTTCTTCATTCTATTTGAAATTATCTCCATCCTAGGTTACTAGATTGGAGCTTTGTACCATGTACTCTACCTCCCCCACTCTTGGATCCAGTGAACAAGCCCTGGTTACTCATTTTCTTTAAGTATGGATACCACTTCTTGTGCCATTATGAATGGGGAAACTGAGACTAGGCCCTAACTTTTGCCTCCATCTCCTGATGGCCTAAAGGAGATGTTGACATTCACTCCATTTCTGACTACTTCTTTACAGAATTTCTGTTGATAATGGGCCACATCAGGTGTTATGGCTTTAACAGGCCATAAAAGGATATCAGGGATTATGTTGGTCCCAGGCTTCTTGAAAGGATTTCTGGCATGCTGAATTGGCCCTGTGTCCTTTTGTGGCTCTGGGAGAAGTGTTGGCTTCAAAGTACTGAGGGGATCCTAGAATATATCACTTCTTTGGTTTTTTATCTTCCTGGGCTCCAAATACCCTAAGGCATCCATTGCTTAGCCCTTTTTCTCTGTGCAATGATCTATGGTGGCTGGGTCTATCCCCTACAACTGATCCAATAGGCTAGGGCCAAAATTCTGCTGGCTTCAGGACTCATTTATTGCAGCTCACTTTGGCTTCCACCTCTCCTGGCAAGTCCCTACCTGGAAAACCTACCTATAGCATGCTTGGCATTTTGTATAGTTCTGGACTGGATGGAGGAGTTTATTACTTGTTCACATTGGTCTTCTTGATCACTGTTCCATCTGGTTCCCTTTTATGTCTTTTCCCAGGAGTTTATGGGAGATCTGCAGCATTTCAAGTTGCTATCTTAAATAGAAGTCCTTCTCTTTAGGGGTATCAGGACATAGACTCCTAGCAAACCTATTTCAGGGTCTGAAATCTACTCTTAAAATTTGAGATACACATCAATCAGACATTGCCCAGAATCTTCATCCCTTATAAGCTCTGAAGTCATGGTCACTATCTTCCAAAATCCCTATCATACCTACTTTACCCATTAGCTATTGCTTATTGATTTAAATCAGGTCCAGAAAGAAAATATAAATGTTCACATCCTCTACCTCTTGAAAAAAGAAATTATCAACATATCAATCAAGAAAGTATTATCCATTCAACTTTCAACAAAGTGAGACTTATAGCAGATCAGAGGACTTAGAGTTGGCAGAGATATTGTTGGGTCATACATGAACAGCAAAAGGTCAAGAATATCAAGAAAATCAATGCAAAAAATATGAAGGAAGAGGGCCTACCAGCATCAGATATCAAACTATCTTACAAAGTAGTAATTATCAAAACAATTAAGTTCTGGATAAGAAATAGAGTGATTGATCAGTGAAGTAGATAAGGTATACAATTTATTGTTCATTAATTTTTCAGTTGTATCCAAGTCTTTGTGACCCCATTTGAGGTTTTCTTGGCAAACATAATGGAGTGGCTTGCCATTTCCTTCTCCAACTCCTTCTAGAGATGAAGAAATGACGGTAAACAGGGCTAAGTGACTTACCCAGGGTAACACATCTAGTTGAGCAAACAACTCATTTTGACTATTATAAATACCCTAATTAACTACAAAGGACGTATGAAGAAACACACTATCTGTATCCAGAGAAAGAACTGATGAACGGAAGTATATATAGAATAATTTACATATATATGTGTGTGTATATGTATATATATATATATATATATACATATATACACACACATACACATATATGTATGTGTGTGTGTGTGTGTGTGTGTGCCATCTTTAGTGGAGAGAGGGAATAAAAAAGAAAAAAGAAAAGAAATTTAAAATAAAAGTAAGTTGCATGTAATAGATTTGCAGTTTCATGCACAATCATCTTTTTAATTATACTATGTTATGGAAATGCTTGTTTTATTCCATAAATTAAAAATAAAATCAATTAATTAATTAAATTTAAAAAGAAAAAAAATAATATAGGGAAGAATATAGGAAAGAACCTCTCTGGCTTTTTCTACCAGGGTCACATTGGAAGAAGTAAGACATATCTATTTACTTTGTGCTGAAATAGGTGTGAGCTAAATAGCCACTAAGAGACTATGCCAAAGCCAGTCCCTCTTTCCTCCTCTTTCTCCTCCTTTCCTTTTTGTCATCTTTCTTATCTTCTTTTTAGCTCTCTTCTCTTTCCTTTCTCTTTCTTTTACTCTTTTAAAAAGCCCTTTTCCATTTTATTCATATAAGCATTTAAAGATATAAAACTTACCCTACGAACTGCTTTCGCTGCATCCAATAAGTTTTGGTATGTTGTCTCATTATTGTCATTCTCTTGAATGAACTTATTGATTGTTTCTATGATTTGTTGTTTGACCCAATCATTTTTTTATTAGGATTAGATTATTTAGTTTCCAATTATTTTTTAGTCCAGCTTTCCATGGCCCTTTATTACTTATAATTTTTATTGCATCATGATCTGAAAAGGATGCATTTAATATTTCTGCCTTTCTGCATTGGATTGTGAGGTTTTTTGCCCTAGTACATGGTCAATTTTTGTGTATGTGCCATGTACCACTGAGAAAAAGTATATTCCTTTCTATCTCCATTCAGTTTTCTCCAGAGGTCTATCATACCTAACTTTTCTAATGTTCTATTCACCTCCTTAACTTCTTTCTTGTTTATTTTGTGGTTTGATTTATCTAGTTCAGAGAGGGGGAGTTTGAGGTCCCCCACTAGTATAGTTTTGCTGTCTGTTTCTTCCTGTAACTCCCTGAACTTCTCTTCTAAGAATTTGGATGCTATACCATTTGGTGCATATATGTTTAGTAATGATATTACTTCGTTGTCTATGGTGACGTTTAACAGGGTGTAGTTTCCTTCCTTATCTCTTTTGACAAGATCATTTTTTGCTTTTGCTTTGTCTGAGATCAGAATTGCTACCCCTGCTTTTTTTACTTCAGCTGAAGCATAATATATTCTGCTCCAGTCTTTTACCTTTACCCTATCTGTGTCCCTCTGTTTCAAATGTGTTTCCTGTAAACAACATATTGTAGGATTATGGTTTTTAATCCATTCTACTATCTGCTTCTGTTTCATAGGAGAGTTCATCCCATTCACATTCACTTTTATGATTACTATCTGTCTTTCTCTCCATCCTTCCCCCTCATTTGTGCTTTTCTTTCTCCTTTCTCCTTTTCCCTCCTCACTAGTGTTTTGCTTTTGACCACCAACTCTCTCAGTTCCACCTCTCTTCTACTAGCCCCCTCCCTTTTCTTGCCTTTTACCCTTACTACTTATTAATAACATGTTTCTTTCTGTCCTGTTTACCTTTTTATGTCTCTCTTAAGTCTTGTATTTGAAGATCAAATTTTCTCTTGAGCTCTGGTCTTTTTATCAGGAAGGTTTAGAAGTCTCCTATTTTGTTGAATATCCATCTCTTCCCTTGAAAGATCATGCTCATTTTTGCTGGGTAATTGGTTGTAATCCAAGCTCCTTTGACTTATGGAATATCATATTCCATGCCCTATTGTTTAAATGCTTACATGAATAAAATAGAAAAAGAGATCAGTGAATTGGCCATACAACTAAAAAAAAACTAGAAAAAGAACAAATTAAACACCAAATTAGAAATCCTGAAACCCAAAGGAGAAATTAAGAAAACTGAAATTAAGAAAGCTATTGAACTAATAAATAAAACTAAGAGCTGATTTTATTAAAAAAAACCAATAAAATAGATAAATCTTTGGTTAATTTAATTAAAAAAAAGAAAGAAGAAAACCAAATTACCAGTACCAAAAATGAAAAGGTTGAATACACCACCAAGGAAGAGGAAATCAAAACAACAATTAGAAACTATTTTACCCAACTGCATGCCAATAAATTTGACAATCTTAGTGCAATGGATACATATTTACAAAAACATAAATTGCCCAGATTAACAGAAGAGGAAGTAAAATACTTAAATAACCCCATCTCAGAAAAAGAAATTGAACAAGCCATTCATGAACTCCCTAGAAAAAAATCTCCAGGGCCAGATGGATTTACAAGCAAATTCTATCAAACATTTAAAGATCAATTAATTATAATACTATATAGACTATTCGGGATAATAGGTGAAGAAGGAGTCTTACAAACTTCTTTTTATGATACAAATATGGTACTGATACCTAAACTGGGAAGGATCAAAACAGAGAAAAAAATTATAGACCAATTTCCCTAATGAATAAAGATGCAAAAAATTTAAATAAAATATTAGCAAATAGATTACAGCAACTTATGACAAGAATAATACACTATGACCAGGTAGGCTTTATACCAGGAATTCAGGGCTTGTTCAATATTAGGAAAACTATCAGCATAATTGATCATATCAACATCAAAACTAACATAAACTACATGATCATCTCCATAGATGCAGAAAAAGCTTTTGACAAAATACAACATCCATTCCTATTAAAAACACTGGAGAGCATAGGAATAAATGGAGTCTTCCTTAAAATAATAAATAGCATCTACCTAAAATCTTCAGCAAGCATCACATGTAATGGGGACAAGCTAGAAGCATTTCCAGTAAGATTGATGGTGAAACAAGGATGTCCATTATCACCACTGTTGTTCAATATCATACTGGAAACATTAGCTTTAGCAATGAGAAGAACAAGAAATTGAAGGTATTAGAATAGGCAAAGAAGAAACAAAGCTATCACTCTTTGCAGATGATATGATGACATACTTAGAGAAACTTAGAGAATCAAGTAAAAAACTACTTGAAATAATAAACAACTTTTGTAAACTTGCAGGCTGTAAAATAAACCCACATAAATCATTGGCATTTCTCTATATTACCAACAATGCCTAACAGCAAGAGATAGAAAGAAAGAGAAATTCAGTTACTGTAGACATTCTAAAATATTTAGGAGTCTATTTACTGAAACAAACCCAGGAACTCTATGAACACAATTACAAAACACTTTTCACACAAATAAAGTTAGATCTAAATAACTGGAAAAACATCAGTTGCTCATGGGTAGGCTGAGCTAATACAATGAAAATGACAATTCTACCTAAGCTAATTTACTTATTCAGTGCCATACCAATCAAACTACCAAAATTATTTTACAGTTAGAAAAAAATAATAACAAGATTCATTTGGAGGAACAAAAGGTCCAGAATATCAAGAGAATTAATGAAAAGAAATGCAGGGGAAGGTGGCCTAGCCATTCCAGATCTTAAATTGTATTATAAAGCAGCAATCATCAAAACTGCTTGGTACTGGCTAAGTAATAGAGTGGTGGATCAGTAGGATAGGTTAAGTATGCAAGACACAGTAGTCAATGACTATAGTAATCTATTATTTGATAAACCTGAAGACCTCAGCTTCTGGGATAAGAACTCACTCTTTGAAAGTCCTCTATTTCACTGAAAGACCATTTTTTCCCCTGCAAAATTATACTCAGTTTTGCTGGGTAGGTGATTTGTGGTTGTAATCCTACCTCCTTTGCCCTCTGGAATATTATATTCCATGCCCTGTGGTCCCTTAATGTAGAAGCTGCTAAATCTTGCATTATCCTGATTGTGTTTCCACAATACTTGAATTGTTTCTTTCTGGCTGCTTGTAATATTTTCTCCTTGGCCTGGGAACTCTGGAATTTGGCTACAATATTCCTAGGAGTTTTCCTTCGGGGATCTCTTTCAGGCGGTGATCGGTGGATTCTTTCAATTTCTATTTTGCCCTCTGGTTCTAAAATATCAAGGCAGTTTTCCTTGATAATTTCTTGAAAGATGATGTCTAGGCCCTTTTATTGATCGTGGCTTTCAGATCGTCCGATAATTTTTAAGTTCTCTCTCCTGGATCTATTTTCCACGTCAGTTGTTTTTCTAATGAGATATTTCACATTGTTTTCTAATTTTTCATTCTTTTGGATTTGTTTTACAGTGTCTTGATTTCTCATAAAGTCACTAGTTTCCAATTGCTCTATTCTAATTTTTAAGGAAATATTTTCTTTAGTAATCTTTTGGACTTCCTTTTCCATTTGGCCAATTTTGTTTTTTAGGGCTTTCTTCTCCTCATTGGCTTTTTGGACCTCTTTTGCCATTTGGGTTAGGCTATTTTTTTAAGGTGTTATTTTCTTCAGTATTTTTTTGGGTCTCCTTTATTAAGCTGCTGACTTGTTTTTCATGTTTTTTTTGCAAAACTCTCAGTTTTTCCTCTACTTCTCTTACTTGCTTCTCAAAATCCCTTTTGAGCTCTTCCAAGGCCTGGGACTGATTCATTTTCTTCTTGGAGGCTTTGGATGTAGGAACTTTGGCTTTGTTGTCTTTTTCTGGTTATGTGTTTTGATCTTCTTTGTTACCAAAGTAAGATAATATAGTCTGATTCTTTTTGTGCTCCTTACTCATGATCCAGGCCAATTACTTGAGTTTTAAACTCTTTGTTAAGGTAAAAGTCTGTTTCCAATGTGGAGAATATACTGTCCCAAGCTTCAGGGGCTTGTACAGCTGTTTTCAGAGATACTTCTAGGGACCTGAAAATTTTCAGTTCTTCCAAGGTGTTATGATAAGGGGAGAGGTGTTTTCTCTCCACCGCCACAAGAAGCTTCATCATACCAGCATTCTGCCTCGCCCCAGGACCGCCCCTCAGAACTGTGACCCAGATCCAAGCACTAGTAAAGCAAGAGATTCCTGCCTTAACACTGGCAAAGAGATCCCCCTCTGATCAGTCACTCAGCTCCCCCTCAGTCTGTGGGCCAGAAGCTCAGGAAACAGCCACTGCCCCAGGAGCTGCTGAGACCTAGCTCCTTCCCTCACCGCAGTCACAGACTTTTCCCACTGACCTTCCAAGTTGTTTTTGACATTCCTTGGTTGAGAGGTCTGGAAACCGCCACAGCTGCCCACGATTCAGTCCTCTGAGGCCTGCTCCAGGGTCTCTGTGGCCTGCGTGCCCACACCAAACTGTGCTCCTCTCCCAGCCCAGTGCAATACACCTTTCTGATCAACCATCCAGGCTGTCTTAGGCTAGAAATTTGTTTCACTCTGTCTTTTTGTGGGTTCTGCTGCTTTAGAATTTGTTTAGAGCCATTTTTATAGGTATTTGGAGGGGTTTGGGGGAGAGCTCAAACAAGTCACTGCTTTCCCTCTGCCATCTTAGCTCCGCCCCCCAAGAACTCACTCTTTGACAAAAATTGCTGGGAAAGGGGCAGCTAGATGATGAAGTGGATAGACCACTGGCTCTGGATTCAGGAGGACCTGAGTTTAAATCTGGCCTCAGGCACATAACCCTAGCTGTGTGACCCTGGGCAAGTCACTTAACCCCATTGCCTAGCCATTTAAAAAAATGCTAGGAAAACTAGAAAAGACTATGGCAGAAACTAGGCTTAAATCAAAATCTCACTCCATATATGAAAATAAAGTCAAAATGGGTTCATGATTTAGATATAAAGACTGATACTGTAAGCAAACTGGGAGAACAAGGAATAGTTTACCTATCAGGTTTGTGGAGAACAGTAGAATTCATGACCAAACAGGAGATAGAGAACATTACGAAATGCAAAATGGATAACTTTGATTACATTAAATTGAAAAGTTTTTTGCACAAACAAAGCCAAATCAACCAAGCTAGAAGAAAAGTAGAAAATTGGGAAAGAATTTTTACAACCAGTGTCTCTGATAAGGGCATCATTTCTAAAATATATAGAGAATTAAGTCAAATTTATAAGAATACAAGTCATTCTTTCTATGGCTATTTTACCTTTTGGTTCTAGGACCTCAGGGGAGTTTTCTTTTATGATTTCCTGAAAGATACTGTCCAGGCACCTCTTTTCATCATGATTTTCAGGTAGACCAATAATTTTTAAATTGTCTTTCCTGGATCAATTTTCCAGGTCAGTTGTCTTACCAATGAGATATTTTACAATTTCATCTATTTTTTTTTCATTTTTTTGTTTCTGTTTGACTGATTCTTGCTCTCTCATAGACATTAGCTTCCATTTGCCCAATTTTAATTTTTAACAAATTGTTTTCTTCTTTTGTACCTCCTTCCCCATTTGGCCCATTACCTATCAGATTTATAGAGAACAGAAGACTTCATGACCAAGCAGGAGATAGAGAACATTATGAAATGCAAAATGGACAACTTTTATTACATTAAATTGAAAAGTTTTTGAACAAATAAAGCCAATGCAACCAAGATTAGAAGGAAAGTAGAAAATTGGGAGAGAATTTTTACAACCATTCTCTCAGATAAGGGCCTCATTTCTAAAATAAATATAGAGAATTAAGTCAAATTTCTAAGAATACAAGTCATTCCCCAATTGATAAATGGTCAAAGGATATGAACAGACAGTTCTCAGATGAAGAAATTAAAGCCATCTATAGTCATATGAAAAAATACTCTAAATCACTAATGATTAGAGAAATGCAAATCAAAACAACTCTGAGGTATCACATCACACCTATCAGATTGGCCAACATAAGAAAACAGGAAAATGATAAATGTTGGAGAAGATGTGGGAAAATGAAACACTAATACATTGTTGGTGCAGTTGTGAAATGATCCAACCATTTTGGAGAGCAATTTGGAACTATGCCCAAAGGACTGTAAAAATATGCATACCCTTTGACCCAGCAATAGCACTTCTAGGGCTGTATCCCAAAGAGGTCATACAAATGGGAAAAGGACCCACATTTACAAAAATATTTATAGCAGCTCTTTTTGTGGTGGCAAAGAATTGGAAATTGAGAGGATGCCCATCAATTGGGGAATGGCTGAACAAGCTGTGGTATATTAATGTAATGGAATACTATTGTGCGATAAGAAATGATGAACAGGTAGACTTCAGGAAAACCTGGAAAGATTTGTATGGTCTGATGCTGAGCGAAGTGAGCAGAACCAGGAAAACATTGTACACAATAACAGCCATGTTGTGTGATGACTAATATTGATAGACTTAACTCTTCTAAGCAATACAAGGATCTAAGACATTTCCAAAGGCCTCATGATGGAAAATGCTATCCACATCCAAAGAAAGAATTATGGAGTTTGAATGCAGATTGAAGCATACTATTTGCTATGCTTTTTTCTTCTGTTGTGTTTTGTTTCCTCTTTCTGGTGGTTCCTCCTATTAGTTCTAAGTCTTACTTCCAACATCACTAATGTGAAAATATGTTTAATAGGAATGTATATATAGAGCCTATATAAGATTGTGCACTGTCTTGGGAAGGGAGGTGGGGAGGGAGGGGGCAAAATTTAAAACTCAAAGGATATGGAAGTGATTGTTGATAATTCAAAATAAATTAATTAAAAAAAAGAAGAAAGGAACGTCACAAGGTTGAAATGGCAAAAAAAAAGCCCTCTTCCCTCCTTCCATTCCTTCACCTCATTCCTTTTTCCCTTCCCTCTTCTTCTACTTTCTGTCTCATTTTTCTTTCCTCTTCTCCATCTCCCTTCCTCTGTCTCTTGCCTCAGAAATTCTTAACTTGGCATTTAGCCTTGGTATCTAGATAACAGACAATTTAGTTATTTGCTAGGTAAATGCAGGTGTGTCTACCTTTAAAGTCAATGTCTAAAATCATACTTATATTTTTAATTTGTGAAAGTTACTTTCAGCAAATTTACATTTTCTATTGAACTACAAAGTTCATATGTTTCTAGTCCCCATGAAATGACAATCTTTCTTGGAGTGATGGGTAGACTATAAGTAGATGAGTAAATCTGACTAGCCTAGAGTAGTAGAAAGAATTTAAGAAAAATATACATATAATCTATCCCAGATTATCATTGTACAAACATAAAAGGTTCTGTTAATTACCAGTTTGATTATTTGAATAGAACTCCAGATTCCTTGCTCTAAAAGCAGTTGAGATAATGTTATGAATTTCTATGAAGCTCTCCCCTTTTATATGACATCATATGAAATGATGGTCAGCTATGTGGACATAAATAGATCACCTCCTCATTGTTTTTTTTTTCACCTCCTTATTGTTTGCCAGTATTTCCGGCAGCAAGCAGGGAGGAAGGGGATGAGAGAGGGTATCAATAATTGATCCTAACATCTTGTTGGGTCTTGAGGAAAGTTTCCTTTCCTTTGACTTGTAATATAATGGGAAGTATGCTGATTTTTTTAGATATAAGGCCTAGGTGGAAATCCTTTGCAACTTTGGACAAATTGCTTAATCTCTGTTCCTCAGTTCCCTCTTCTGTAAGAGTTCTACTAGATGGGAAGTTTAGGGAAGACAATTCTTATTTATCAAATGCCTACTATGCGGTAGGCATTATGCTAAGTACTTTATAAATACTATCACATTTAATCCTATACTAGAGGAACTCTAAATGTCCCTTCTCCTTCTGTTTTGTTTTAGACAAGAACCATTATCAAATAATCGTGATCTGAGTGCTATTTGGTTCTTGTCTGAAATAAAACAGATCCTATTTATTTGGCCAAAAAGAAAACTTACAGATGGTCCTTGGCATTTTTCAAACCATTTAACATATTGCTCCTCCCATAATAATTGCTGAAGAAATGATTGCTGAATGAGATTATATAAACTATTCAACACAATAAAAATGAGCAAGAAAGACATGTCTACTTTAGAATAAACAAATGCCCAGGAAAACTGACTAATAACTGGAGGAAGAAATGACAATTTGTACTCTCTGAAGCACATAGACCTTGTGGCTCCACCATAAACTCAATCATCCAAACAATTTCATTTATAAATGAAATCAAAATGTGAATTTAAACTTCGAGTAACTGCCAAAAGCAACATTGCTAATTGAAAATGGATTGTGTCGATATTTCCCCTCTATTGTAATTTTATTGTTTGTAATCATTCATGTTTCATATTAGGTGGAGAAATAAAGCTATGTCCAACTTTTTTTTTTAATTTCCAAGATGATATTTTCAAATCATACACAAATAAATCATGCCTGTTAGATTGAGATGTAACACAAACTCTAATTGGTGACTTTTGTGGTTTATATGACATGAATATTTTTTCCTGAGTAGCCACAATAGAAAAACATCAATATTTTACCAGTATTTAGTAGGCATTTAATGATAGATTACAGAATTTCTACTGAGGAATGGACATGCATATTTGTACAGAGAAGAGGTACGTGGCCAGCTACATGTTCTCAATAGTACTAACAAAACACTCTGATTAGAAATGTTTTTCCCTTGAAAGTCCTGAAAGTAGTAATGGATACATTTTATTTTGCCAAAGGATAATTCTGAAAATGATGAGGGAAGTAATTTTTTATTTTTTAAGTGGCAAAGTCATGAAGAGGGTTAAAAATCTTGAGCGTCCTTATTTTTGTCCTTCTAATCTGCAGAAATCTACAGAAAGAACACCAAAATACTATGTCAGTATGAAATATACCTTCAGTACCTTATGATTTTGTAAAACATTTCATTAGCACTTCAAATAGTCTTTCTATCTCACTGAGGTAGGCAGTCCCCTCAATGATGCATATAACAACCCACCAGTTGTCTCATCTGGCAATTTTTGCTGGTGTTCTTCTGCAAATACTCCACAGAACTGGAAATGAGAGGATGGTGAATCAAGAGAAGGTTTTCTCTAGGTTTCTTGGATCATTGTCTTGATCAGAGTAGACCATTGGTTATCCTTACAATGTTGCTGTTACTATGTAGAAGTCTCCTGATTCTGCTCACTTCACTTTGTATCAGTACATTTAAGCCTTCCCAAGTTTTTTTTTTTTTTTCTGAAACCATTCCCCTCATCATTTCTTATAGTACAATGGTATTCCATTACAATCATATACCACAACTTGTTTGGCCATTCCCCAATTGATGATCATTCCCTCAATTTCCAATTCTTTGCCAGAATTAAGAGTTGCTATAAATATTTTTGCACAAATATGTTCTTTTATGTTTTCTTTGATCACTTTGGGATGTAACCTAATAGTGATATCATTGCTGGATCAAAGGGTATACACAGTTTTATAACCATTTGGTCATAGTTCCAAATTGTTTTGCAGAATGGTTAGGCTAGTTTATAATTGACAGTACATTAGCATCCCAATTTTTTTTGTATTCCCCTCTAGCATTTATCATTTTCTTTGTCTATTGTTTTAGCCGATCTGCTAGTCGTGAGGTGGTACCTCAAAGTTGTTTTAATTTGTATTTCTCTAATCAACAGGGATTTAGAGCATTTTTCATGTGACTATGGATAACTTTAATTTCTTCTTCTGAAAAGTGCCTGTTTATATCCTTTAATAATTTAGTAAAAGGGAAAGTCTCTTATTTAATAAATTTGACTAAGTTGCCAATATATTTGAGAAAAGAGGCTTTTATCAGAGAAACTTGCTGTAAAAATGCATTCCCAATTTCTGGTTTTCCTTCTAATTTTGGTTGCATAATTTTACTTGTATAAAAACTTTTTAATTTCAGTAACAATTCATTAATAATTTAATCAAAAGTATCCATTTTACTCACTATGATCCTTTCAATCTCTTGTTTGGTTGCAAATTCTTAATTTATTCATAGATCTGACTGATACATTTTTCCATGCTCCTGTAATTTACTTATGACATTACCCTTTATGACTAAACCATTTATCAGTTTTAATCTTGTCTTTTTATCCAGTGCAAGATGTTGGTTTATGTCTAGTTTCTTCCAAACTGCTTTCCAGCTTTCCCTTCAATTTTTGTTACATGATGAATTCTTATCCCCAAAGTTTGGATATTTGGATTTATCAAACACCAGATTACTATTGTATACTCTGTAGCTAATATATTCTACTGATCTAACATTCTTTCTTAGTACTAGTTTTCATGATTATCACCTTGTAATGTAGTTTGAAATCTGGTATCCCTGGGCCACCTACCTTCACTTTTTAAAAATTGATTCTCTTGATATTCTTGACCTTTCATCCTTCCAGATGAATTTTTTTATTTTTTCTAGCTCTATAAAATAATTTCTTGATAGTTGGATTAGCATGCCACTGAATATGTAAATTAACTTAGGTAGAATAGTCATTTTTATCATATTGGCTTGGTCTGCCCAGGAGCAATTAATATTTCTACAAATGTTTAGATTTGAATTTATTTATATAAAGAGTATTTGTAATTGTGTTTAGAAAGCCAAGTATTTTATATTGTTTACAGTTATTTTAAAAGGAATTTCTCTTTCTGTCTCTTGCTGTTGGACTTTGTTGGTAATATATAGAAATGTTGATGATTTATGTGGTTTTATTTTATTTCCTGCAACTTTGCTAAAGTTGCCAATTATTTCAAGTAATTATTTAGTTGGTTCTCTAGGGTTCTCTAAATATATCATCATAACATCTGCAAAGAGTGATAGTTTTGCTTCCTCATTGCCCATTTTTATTCTTCCAATTTGTTTTTTCTTGTCTTATCAATACACCTAGAATTTCTAATACAATATTGAACAATAGCAGTGAAAAAGGACATTCTTGCTTCACCTCTGATCTTATTTGGAAGGCCTCTAGCTTATCCCTATTATAGATAATGCTTGATGATGGTTTTAGATAGATACATATAATTTTTGTTGTTTTTGTTATTGATATAGTCAGTTGTGGTGATAGTTTTCCTAATATTGAAACAGCTCTGCATTCCTGTTATAAATCCCACCTGGTCAATGTGTATAATTTTTGTGATACATTGCTGTAATCTCTTTGCCAGTATTTTATTAAAATTTTTTGTTTCAATATTCAGGAGGGAAATTGGTCTATAGGTTTTCTCTGATTCTGCTCTTCCTAGTTTAGGTATCAAAACCATTTGTTTTAATAAAAAGGAATTGGGAAGGACTCATTTTTTTTCAAATAGCATATGTAGTATTGGGATTAATTTTTCTTAAATGTTTGATAGAACTTACTTATGAATCCCTCTGGTAGTGGGGATTTTTACTTTGGGAGCTCATTGATGGCTTTTTCAATATCTTTTTCTAAGATTGGGTTAAGTATCCTATTTCTTTTTCCGTTAATCTGGGAAGTTTATATTTTTGTAAATATTCATCCTTTTCACTTGGATTGTCAGTTTTACCAGCATATAATTGGGCAAAATAATTTCTGATAATTGCTTTAATTTCATATTAATTGATGACACATTCATCCTTTTCAATTTTGATACTAGTAATTTGGTTTTCTTTCTTTTTTTCAAATCAAATTCATCAATGCTTTATCTAGTTTTTTTTTCATAAAACCACCTTCTAGGTTTTTTTTTATTTGTTCACTTTTTTACATTAATTTTGATTTCTCTTTTCATTTTGATTTCTCTTGTTTTTGTCAGGATTTTCATTTTGGTACTTAATGAAGATTTTTAATTTGTTATTTCTTAGATTTTTAAAGTTGCATTTCCATTTTGTTCATTTGTTCTTTCTCTGTTTTATTGTTTTCCTAAGTACTGCTTTGATTGCCTCCCACAAAATTTAGTATGTTGTTCCATTGCTGTCATTCTCATTAATGGAATTATTGATCATTTCTATGATTCATTCTTTTGCCCACTCATTCTTTAGGATTAGATTATTTAATTTACAATTAATTTTTAATCTGTGCTTTCATGGCCCTTTGTTGAATATAATTTTTATTGCATTATGGTCTGAAAGGAGTGCATTTGATGTTTCTGGTTTTCTGCATTTGGTTGTGAGGTTTTTATGCTCTAACATATGATCAGTTTTGGGGAAGGCGTATTGTACAGCTGAGAAAAAGATATATTCACTTCTATTTCCATTCAATTTTCTGCAAAGGTCCATCACATATGACTTTTCTAAAATTCTATTCATCTCCTTAATTTTTTCTTATTTATTTTATGTCAGATTTATCTAGCTCTGAAAGGGGAAAGTTGTGATCCCCTACTAGTATAGTTTTACTCTCTATTTCCTCCTGTAATTCATTTAACTTTTCCTTTAAGAATTTGGATGTTCTGCTATTTAGTGCATGCATGTTTAGTATTAATATTACTTCATTGCCAAGGTTCCCTTTAGCAAGATTTTTTCTAGGCTTTATTTTTACTTTTGCTTTGTCTGACATCATTATTACTCCCCCTGATTTTTTTTTTCAGCCAACGACAAAGTTTATTAGAACATCCATCATATTGGGCAAACTCTTAAGGAGTCTGAACATTAGTAAACTATTGGCTAGATTTTAAGAATCTGAGCAGTGGCTAGATTATAAGAATCTGAGCATCTTAATGGAAACAAGATGGACCTTATATACAGAAAGACTGTGGGAGGGATCTAGGAGTGGCCAAGTAGTTTGGGGTGACTGGAAGAGGGGTCTAAGGAGGATCTGAATGGGAGTGGCCAGTAAGCTGGGGTGAAAAGAACTCCTGGGAGCTGGATCATGTGTCAAGGGAGAATGGATCCTAGCTAGGATTAAAGGTGGGAAATGGCCAGGGGCCATAGAAAGGTAAGACAATGGAGGCCTAGGTTAGGTTAAGGGTAACAGAGATTGGGCATAGGCACAATGAAATCCAGTTGATGGGATTATAGCCTCAGGTGAATGCCAGAGATTTGGCCATGTGGGAAAGTCCAGGGTTTTTCCTTTCTGAGGGCCAGATCCCAACCCCATCATTCCCCCCTCAAACAAATAGGAACCCAAATTCTTAAGGGGCCAAGGTCTTGGCTTCTGAAACTGATTCCTGCTGGCAAGGGGCATAGAGCTGTCCCTGCCTCAAGGGGGTCGCAAAGAGGAGGTATATGGCCCATAGTCTGGAAGACACAAATCTGACAGAAAAAACTGCAGGGCCCAGATACAAAGGAGGGACTAGATTTAGGGCCCAGCTTTGAGAGGATAAAACATCCTTAGCTCTGTTTGGATTCAGATAATTCAGTTTTCAAACTATGCAGTACCAAATCCACTTCATAGCCAAACTCAGAAATAGCCAGGTGGGTAACATTTCCTTTCAAAGGAACATAATGCAGAAACTGAGCCAGGAGGCTCCCATCTTAGACTGAGGCTAAAATTGTCCTCTCAGCTTTGCCCGATGCTGACTTCTCACCAGTATCACATTCTCTCTGAGTAGCTTGTGGCATGTCTCACAGATGGTGGATTACTGCTTATGGATGGATTATTATGATCCATCAGACAACTCAAAATAAAATCCTGTGAGCTTTTACCTCAAACAGCAGGTTTTACTAATCACAGTTTAGGAAAAACTTTTCTAGGATTTACATCTTAAACTTAAAAACAGGGAAAGTTAGAACAGCTAATTGTGATTTTTTGCTTTGGCCTGGTGTAAAAAACCCATCATTAGAGATTTCTTTACACTTGCAAATTCTCAGCAAGCTATACATAATGTAAACAAGGTTTTTCACTAGTTTACACATTAAAACAAGTTTACCCAAGCTTACCCAAGTTTGGAGGCTAGCTTCATTACCATGAGCAGGATGTGCTGAACCTGGGTGATGCTTCCAGGCAAAGGTTGACCTAGGGCCCAAGGCCATTGCCAGGGGGGCCCACACTGTGTAGCTGCTGCCCCTCCCCCCTTCCTTTCCCAGATGGGCGAGGAGGAAATCAAAGGTGAAGGGAAAAGGGTGAAACTCTCTTCTCCTGTGAGAGGGGTTAACGGATACTCTTTTGACTCAAGGGAAGGGAGTGACCAGGTTGTTCCAAACTCCTTAATGATCAATCACAAAACCTCCAGAATATGCCAAGATATTTTTAGCTGTTGTAACTTTCCCTGTAACCTCCTTGAAGGAGGATTCAGAGGTGCAGAGGGAAAGGAGTAAGTAAGCCTCAGGGAACCAAAAAGCAACTGCAGTGTTCCCCAATTCCCTAACACGGAGGAAATTAACAGAATTGAGCATACACTTCCAGATAGGGTGTCTGTCCTTGTACTCTATGCTGTGGAAGGTGTACACAGGTCCATGGCCTTGAACTGACCCAGTGGACCAAGAGCCTGAGAGCGTCAGGCCAAGTGAGAGGCAGCCTCGTAACTTTCTGACAGAAAAGCACCTCCAAGCCTTGGTCCTTGGAGAGTGACCCCAACTGCAGAGCAAGATACTGTCCAGTCTTGGCTGGAGAAGAACTTGGGGTTAGGCAGTTTCCCTGTACAGGCCACCAAAATGAAGCGGTTTAGAGGTTCAGAGATGCTGGGACCCCAAAATCACAACACATGGGTACTGCCCAAAAGAATTCGACCCAAGCCCTGTTTCAGCCAAAGACAAGGTTTATTAGAACATCCATCATATTGGGCAGACTCTCAAGGAGTCTGAACATTAGTTAGCTATTAGCTAGATTTTAAGAATCTGAGCAGTGACTCGATTATAAGAATCTAAGCAGTGGCTAGATTATAAGAATTTGAGCCTACCCCTGCCTTTTTACATCAACTAAAGCACAATAGATTTTGCTCCAGCATCATATTTTAATTTTGTGCTTGTCTCTCAGTTTCAAGTGTGTTTCCTGTAAACAATATATTATTGGATTCTCAATTCTAATCCATTGTGCTATCCATTTCTGTTTTATGGGTGAGTTCATCCTATTCACATTTGTAGTTATGATGATTAACTGTTCATTTCTCTCCATTCTATTTTCTCCTGTTTATCTTTCTATCTCTCTTCTTATCCTGTTCCTCCTCTAAAACTTTTTTTTCTTTTGTCCACTGCCTTCCTTTATCTGCCCTCCCTTTTATCCTTCCCTCTTTTCTTTTATCCTCTTTCCCTCCTACTTCCCTGTCAGGTAAGATACATGTCTATACCCCATTAAGTGTGTGCATGTATTATACATGTACATATATATTCCCTCTTTGAACCAATTTAGATGAGAGTGAAGTTCAAGTGTTGCCAACCATTATACTCCAATTTCCCTTCAACTATAAAAGCTCTTCATTTCATGGCTTTTTTATGTGAGATAATGTTCTCCATTCTTATCCCTTTCCCCTTCTCCCAGGACATTCCTATTTCCATGCATTTTTTTTACATCATCCTAATGTAATCAACTCACTACCACTACTCTTATATAGAATCCTTTTAACTGCTCTAATAATGATAAAGTTCTTAGAAGTTACATGTATCATCTTCCCACAGAGAAATGTAAACAGTTTAACATTATTGCATCCCTCTAATTTTTCTTTCATTTTATCTTTTTATACTTCTCTTGAATCTTGTATTTGAAAGTTAAACTGCCTATTCAGCTCTGATTTTGTTTTCAACAAGAATGTTTAAAGGTTTTCTATCTCATTAAATATCCATTTTTCCCTTGAAGGATTATGCCCAATTTTGCCAGGTTTTCCCTCACTCTTATTTCCTTGCCCAGTTTTCCTCCATCACTCTAATTTGATTTTGAAAATCATTTTTAGCTATTCTAAAAATCTTGTTGGGCTTGCATTTGATTCACTTTTTTTTCCTTTGAGGCTGTGCTTGTAGCTGTTTTGGATTAATTGTCTTCTGAGTTTTAACTTGAGCTTCCAGTAACCAAATAATCAGGTTCTTGTTTTGGTATTTGCTCATTTTCCAGCCTATTTCTTGACTTTGAATTTATGTTAAAGTTGGTCTTTGTTCCCAGCATGGGGAGGGAATGAGGAGCACTGTCTCAAACTTTCAGGCTTTTCTTTTTATACTGATGTTTTCAGAACCAGTTCTAGATGGTTGGAAGTGGTTGTTGCTTTCAAGGTGGTATGATCTGGGGAGAAGTATGGTCAGTGCCCTCCTGGTCTGGGCTCTTGTCCTTACTCAGGAAGGGCCTCCTATCTCTTAGGATTGCAACTGATACTGCTCCTCCAGGTCCCTGTTCCCTTTGAATTGTTTGTTTGTTTGTTTTTTAATACAATGTTATACCATTTATTCATTATGAATTGGTAGTCCCCTGAGTCCTTTTTTACATAATTATCCTTCCATTATTGGAATTCAGATGAATTCAATATACATTTATTAAATAGTCATGTCTTCCAGACACTAAGAAGATCTGCTTAAGAGAAACAAAGGCAAAACTGAGTCTCTGCCCTAAAGGAATTTACATTCTACTGGATACAACATTCACAGAGATAAGTAACTATATGACAATCTGAGGAGGATGGAATACTAACAAGTGTAAGAACTAAGGGAAGGCTTCATTGAAGAGGTGGTAATTAAATTCAATCCTGTAAAAAGAAAAAAAGATAGAGAAAGGGATGCAATGCATCCCAGGAAAGGGTATCAACTTGCAAATGAATAGAATTAGGAGACAGAATGGGAAAGCCAGGAAACAGGTAGTTGTATAGTATGGCTATGCTGTGGAGGATATGAATGGAAGTAATGTTAAATAAAGTTGGAAAGTTTCTTTTTTTTTTTTTACTGTGGTGGGTCTTGAATATCAAGGTGATAAAATAGCATTTTATTTTAGAAGCAATAAATTGCTACTCAAGGATTTTGAGCAGGGAGTGTAGAAATCTTCATGATATTTGGGACTATATATTGAAAATTGATCCCTCAGTGCTTGAAGAGCTCAGAATGGGGAATAGTGTCACTATTAGAAGTGGAGCTGAGATGTAGCCTTGAGTCCTAGCAATAAGGCATAGGACTGGAAGTATAATGCCTTGTTCTTTCAGATTGCCTCCATCTAATCTGTGTATATATGTACATGCATGCATTTATTGTGTGATTATAAACACAGAAATATATAGATAGATGATAAATAGATAATTTCTTTCTATCCTTATCTCTTAGCATGGTGCCTAGGATATAGCAATTGCTTGATAATTTTACTGGTAGTCTGCGGTTTGGTTCGATCTCTCATCCTATCCCTCTCTTCTCTTTGCATTGCTAACAAAACAAATAACATTTAGGTATAATAATTATATTATCTTTTCCTCTTCCTTGAGGAAACAGCCTGTTAGTTTTAATACAACATTTTCCTCCAGATTGAGGAGAAAACCAGAAATTCCTATTTTTCCATTCCTTAGTGAATCAGAGGATGAGCCTTAGCCCTACCTCATCCCTATCCAACCATCTATCTATCTTTCCAGCTAGCTTTACCTATTTCTCTGTATGTGTATGTAAGTGTGGATAAATACACATATATAGATACATTTATATACCCCAAAAGAGAGGAAAACCAAATCATTAAGATAAAAACATAAAAAGGAGAATTCACAAAAAAAAAACCAACCAGGACTAGATGGATTTATAACTGAATTCTATCATTCAAACAACAATTACTCATTTTACATTAATTGTTTGCAAAAGTGAGGAATATGGTCATGATACCAAAGAGAGAGAAAAAACAGAGTAATATCACTAATATATATTGATTTGACAATATTGAATGAAACAGTAGCAAAATGTCTACACATCAGGTTAAATTTATGGTAATAATACAGGATTGTTTCAACATTAGTGAAACAATAAACATGATATACAATGTTAATAATAAAATATCACATGACCATATCAACTTATATAAACAAGTCCTGGACAAAAAAACCTTATTTATGTATAAAAATAATTATTGGAATATACAAGTACAAAATGGGATGTCCTTAAAGTGGTAAATAGTATCTACAGAAAAACAATAACCAACATTATTTATAATAGAAAAATACTGGAACATTTTCAAGTAAGATCAGGAATAAATCAAGGCTATCTAGTGTCACCTCTAATATTTAATGTAGTTCTAGAATTGTTATCTATAACAATAAGGAAAAAGAAATTTAGGGAATAACACTAGGCAAAAATAATTAAATTATCATTATTTGCAGATGACATGCTGTTTTACTTAGAGAACTCTAAAGATTCAACTAAATAGTTAACAAAATAATGACCAATAAAGTATAATATATAAAATAAATCCACAAAAATCATCAACCTTTCTGTATATCTTTAACAGAACTCGATAGGAAATGAGAAAAAGATGTTTAAAATAACTCCTCAATTTATAAAATTCTAGGAGTCAATCTACATGACACTGCCAGAACTTATATAAATATAGCTACAAAACATTGCCTTATGGAGAGCTACCATATTCCACTGGAAAACTTTACTATGTCAAATAGACCCAAGAAATTTCTCCATTATGTCAGTTGGCTATCCTGTCATGTCCTGACACATCCTCTCATTTTAGAAGAATGTACCTAAGTTGCACAAGATAAGCAGGCATAGATGGTGGTTTATTTCTACCATTGCCAGGTTTACTCACTTTGATGATATAACATATACACTGGAGTATCAAAATAATGGTCTTTATGAGATTCACTACAATTTCAGGCATGAAACAAATGTTAATTAAAGGCCTGATGGATGACAATGAATGATTTATTTTACAAAAGAAAAACTCCCAAAGGGGAGAAAAATGAAGCTTTGCTAAACTGATATAATGCCAAGTCAAGTTCCTGAGAAAGATGCTATACCATACTACAGAAGAAAGAAAACTAAATCCGGCCTCAGATCAAACACTTGACACGTACTAGCTGTGTGACCTTGGGCAAGTCACTTACCCCCGATTGCCTCACTAATAAAAAAAAAAAAGAAGAAAGAAAACTTAAGAGTTAGAAATCAGTGAAATCAAATTTTAGCTCTGCCCCTACCTTGGACCATAGGGATATTTAGATCTTCTTTAATTTTTCTGAGCGTCAGTACCATCCTCTGAAATATGGGGATAATATGTATACTGCTGAAATCACAAGACTAATCTTTTTTTTTCTTTAAAAGAACATTTTGGGGGGCAGCTAGGTGGCACAGTGGATAATGCTCTGGCCTTGGAATCAGGAGTACCTGAGTTCAAAATCCAGTGTCAGACTAGCTGTATGACCCTGAGCAAGCCACTTAACCCCATTGCCTCATCAAAAAAGAAAAATAAAATAAAATAAAAGAACATTTTGTAAGTACAAAGTCCTATATATCTATGGCATTCCCCACAATCAGATGAGTCACTTTTATTAACAAGAAGAAATCTCAAATTATGGGACAAGAGCCAAGATTTCTCTTTGCAAAAAATCACCCCACAGAACTCTCTGCTTACCAGGTTGCCATGAAGCAGCTGGTGAATTAACTAATTACCCACATCTACCAGCATGTTTTCTGCCAGTGAATATTTGGCTAAAGAGTGACAGCAACAGAGCCAGGCTGATATTCTGAGTCCCTGACTTCTCGTCTAATATTCTTGTTATTCTGCATGACCACTATGATGCATAATACTAAACTAATGAATTGCCTTTTTAGGACACATCTGTTTGGGGTAGTTTTGGCAGACCATGCATATTATTTGAAATAAGTCCATGTAAACAATGTGCACACTTTTACTGTGCACTTTCAAACACAGTTGATTGGTCTCTAAAAAAGAAGTTAAATTTTTTCATTCTATAAGGTCCCTGGACTTAGGTGACATCCATTAGCCATATAGAGATGCAAAGGTGAAGACCTATCTGAATTACTGAAAAGAGGGTGAGTGAGAAACCCACTTCATTTCCCAAGTTTTAATTATTTCATCGACCTGTGGTAATTCCAAAATGAAGTGTTAAGACTATTCAGTAGTAACTCAACTCCTGTCTCATTTAGGAGTTTGCCCTTGTAATCATCTACTCCCAATTCAATGTTTAACCTTTCCTTACATACTGGCTTTTTTTCTGCTGCACACATAGACATGCACATATATATCCATAATTCGCATGTTAAAAAAACAAAGAAACAAACAAAAACTTGACTTGACCCTATTATGCCTTTAAGCTATCTTCCTATGATATTATAAACAAATTAAGAGAATTCAGAAAAAATTTTCTTAGATAAATGGATAAAGGAAGAGTTTATGAACAAATAAAAGAGAGGATCACAGCATGTAAAATAGATAATTTTGATTACATAAAATTAAAAAAAAATGCACAAATAAAACCAATGCAGCCAAAATTAGAAGGAAAACAGAAAACTGGAGAAAATTCATAGCAAGTTTCTCTGATAAATGTCTCATTTCTCAAATATGTAGGGAAATGAGTCACATTTATAAAAATTAGAGCCATTATCTAATTGATAGTCAAAGGATATGAATGTAGTTTTCAGAAGAAAAAATCAAAGCTATCAAAAGCATGTAAAATGCTCTAAATGATTAAAGAAATACAAATTAAAATAACTGAGGTACTACCTCATACTTATCAGACTGTCTAACATGACAGAAAAGGAAAATGATATATGATGGAAGGCATATGGGAAAATAGGTACACTAATACAATGTTGTTGAAATTGTGAACTGATCCAACCATTCTGGACAATAATTTGGAACTATGCCCAAAGGACTATGAAACTATGCATACCCTTAGACTTAACAATACAGTTAATAACAATACAGTTATTGGGTCTGTATCCCAAAGAGGTCAAAGAAAAAGGAAAAAGAAAGGAGAATATAGGAAATAAAAGAGAAGTGAAGAATGAAGGTGAACTCTTAAGTCACACATCTAATAGACTGGATGAATTGTCCCCAGGGTAGAATCCAGGACCCCTTGAATTCATATGATCTCTTGAGATTAATAAGAGAAATAATGTAGAAACTTACTGGACTTTACTTGGTTCATGTCCCTGCCCCAAGTAACTTCACTGCCTCTTACAGGTTTTTAGCTTCCTTTTGTCTGTTGTCTTCCTCCATTAGAATGTAAACTTCTTGAAAGCAGGGATGATCTTTCTTGCTTTTTTTTCTGTCCCCAATGTTTGGCAGTGTTTAGCAAATAGTGTTTAATAAATGCTGATTTCTTAGTTACTTAGAGACAAAGAGGAGATAGCACAGAACAGAGATTTGTGATCAGGGGATGAGAGAGTATTCAGAAAAAAGTGTGGTCAGAATCACCAAATGCTCTAGGAAGTACCAGATCATTGTGCTGCATCGAGTGTGATAGAGCATTCCCCAAGCAATCTGAACTCAGAGACCACATTAAAGTGCACACCAAGCAACAACACTACAAGGGCCTGCTGTATGGACTGATGAACCTTAATTGGCTGGGGTTGAGATGGAACCTATAGTCAGCAAAGTGTGATTATGAAAGTCAAAGAACATGATCTAGTCCAAATTCTACTACATCCTTGGTCATTCAACTTCTGTTAGAATATCTCTAGTAACAGGGACCTCAATACCTCATGAGGCAGGCCATTCCATCCTGGCATATTTCTCATTGTTGGGAAGTGTTTCCTTAGCTTGAACCAGAATCAGGCTCTCTATAACTTCCACTTCTTGGTCATGGATCTCCTCTTTGACTAAGCAGAAGGTTATCCTATCCACATTACAACTATTCAGTACAATCTGGCCAACAAAGTGAATGATGAAACTGGCTAATGCTGAGTTTCGCTTGTTTGTTTTTTCAAAAACAAGCAATAACTAATAAGTAATGATGTTTGTCTTATATAGCTCATAAGCGGGCTCTAAAGAGGTTACCAAGATGTCACAAATATTATCTATCCATTGCTGAAAACCCCTATTATTTTTTCATTACTCTCTACAAGCCAAAGAATTTCTTCCTGAAAGCCTGAGACTCATCTCTTAATAAATTTAAATTTGAAATTATCAGGCTGACAAAAATGGCAATCTTCCTCCTGCTATTCCTAAGCCTGAATAGATGACCCTGGTGGTCATCTGGAGAACCTGAAAAAAACCTGTAGAATGAGGACCTCAATGAATCCAATTGCTGTTGAGGCACTGGGTGGTAGAATGGTTTTCCTGCAGTGATTTATTACTGACAATAAAAGGAGCATCTCTGAAAACAACAAAACAAAACAAAACAAAAACAAAAAACAAACAAAAAATCCTTACAGGTCAGGGACTAAAAATAAAGATACTCACTCCTAGCCTAGCACTCATTCAATTATACTACATTATTATCAGAAATAGAAATTTAATGATTTAAGAGCTACAAATGTCTCCAAGAAGAGTTCCACTGTATTTCATATCCAAAGCATGTCTGTCTGTTTCTAAGGAAAGCCGATTCCATTATGCCAAGGTCATAGAATGAGTAGTCACTGAAATATAGCAAATATAGAAAGAAGTTAGGTTTCACTAAGCAGTAGGGGCTCAGGGTATTGGCTCAGTTCCAATAAGTGAAATGATCACAGCCCTTAACAATGAGTGGGTGCTACATTTTAGAGAGAGGCAGAGCTAAGGGATAGGACACTGAATGACCATAAAGACTATAGGATTTATTTAGTCCCTCTGCCCTCTGGGGTTTGCACTAAACACCAAGCTGATTAACTGTCTGTGCCACCTGGTGGTTAAACTGGCATAGTGGGGAAAAAAAAAAAGGCCTCCACTGAAGTCTACTGCCTTTGCCATTAAATTGTAGCTTGGGCCTGCTATTTAATTCCTTTGGATATCAGCCCATTCATTTATAAAATGAGGAGTTTAGGCTAGATCAGTAGTGACAAACTCAAAAAGAAATGACCCTTGTGGGCTACATATTGACTCAGAAATTGACAAATGAACATTATATTTTGCTTTTTATTTATTTTGTTAGACATTTCCTAATTCCATTTTACTCTCATTCCAGCTGCACTTGAGTGCTTTTGATACCTCAGGACTTGATGATTCTAACGTTCATTTACCAAGGAAAATGTTATGAGCAAGTATATTACTGAGGTAATCAGTTTAGTTCTATTGCTTCAGAATTCAAATATCCCTGCCCCTTCCTAGCACCAGGAAGTGCGTTTCCCTCCTCCTTCATTCTAAAATAAGATTGTACATCCCAGAACATCCCAGAAAATCCCAGACACCCAGGGGTGTCATTAGAAAGGGGAACCATTACAGACCTACATAAGGATACCTCTAGGCCACTTATTGGCAGTTTTAAAATGAAATGTTACCTGAGTTTTATTGTATTTTTATTTTATTAAATATTTCTCCATTACTTTTGAATATGGTTCAGGCCACAGGCCCCAATATGACATGGCTTTGTTTGATACCTCTTTTCCAGAGCATACTATTGTTATTCCCATCAGGAAGTACAGAGGTAGATTTCCTATCTCCCCACAATCTCTTTGCCATCCCTTCCCCACCCCCCGCCAACCCACAAACGTGTAAGCTGGGTCTCCTTATCTGGGTTTCTGATAGCTTCTTTCTACCTGCAGTGTTGAGAACTTTACTGACAACAATGTGTGCTATGCAGATATGAATAGGCCTTTCCCATTGGAATTATAGTTGTTATGGCATCTTATATTACAAAATGAATGAACTAATGAAAATACAATCTTTTGTATAATAATACCTTACATTTGTAGTCTTTTTTTTTTTTTACTTCTCATAACCCTTGCCTTCCTTCTATTATCTCATTTGTTTCTTTCAATATCCTTATAAGGAAAGTAGGACAGTTGCTATTATCTGTATTTTATAGATAAGGAAACTGGAATTAAATCCCTTACCAAGTTAGTGTTAGACCAGGAACCCAAAATACAGATATTCTGACTTCTAGTCTAGTGCTTTCTCTGTAATACTTCAATGCTTATTACTAGAAACAGATATTTTATTAGTTAAAAAAAAAACAACTAAAACAAAAATTACAAAAAAAAAATAAATCTATCTATATGTGTCTTGCCCTAGATATTTCATACTGGATGTCCAGAATGCATCAGAAACTTAGTCTGTCCAAAACAGAACCTTTATTTGCCTGCCAATTCATCTGAGATTCCCTATTTTTATTGAGGGAACCAAACTCCTTCCAGTCAGTTGGGTTTCAAACTTTAGAGTTATCGTGGATGCTTCATTTTCTTCTTTTCAAGGTATACAATCCTGTAGCAAGTCTTGCTGATTCTATCTCCACAATATTTTTCACTTCTGTCCCCTTTTCGCTAGTTACATAGCTCCTATCCTAGTTCATGCTCTTAATATTTCAATAACCTCCCAATTAATCTTCCTAACTCCAACATACAACTGCCAAAGTGATTTTTCTTGAAGCATAACACCAATCGTGTAACTTTCATACCAGATAAACTCCATGCTTTCCTTTTTCCTTTAAAATAAAAGAGACAAAAAAAAAAGTACTTTGATATTTAAGGCCATTCATAACCTGGTTCCTGCTAGCCTTATTATATATTGTTGTTGTTCAGTTGTTTTCAGCTGTGTCCAACTCTTCATGACCCCTTTTGGGATTTTCTTGGCAAGGATACTGGAATGGTTTGTCATTCCCTTCTGGAACTCATTTTAGAGATGAGGAAACTGAGGTAAACAGGGTTAAGTGACTTGCCCAGGGTCACACAGCTAGGAAGTGTCTAAGGCCAGATTTGAACTCAGGAAAATGAGTCCTGACTCCAGGCCCAGCACTCTATCCACTGTGCCACCTAGCTGCCATATTATAAGTTACTCTTTTTAAAATAACCTATGATCCACCTAAAATGGCCTTCTCATTGGTTCTCACACATGATGTTCCCTTTCTAAACTCTGTCTTTGGGCTGACCATCCCTAATGTCTAGAATGTGTTGCTTTTTCACTTTTATCTCCTAGAAACCCTAATTTTCCGCAAAGCTCAGCTCAAGCACCACCTTTTAAATGAAGCCTTTTCTGAATCTTCTAGCTGCTAGTACTTCCTCTTCCCAATTACCTTACATTACATGTATCTGTAAAGGAAGAGTGTTTTTTTCTGTGTCAACAAACATTCATTAAGCCCCTATTATGTAACAAGTACTTACTAAGCATTTGTGATACAAGAAAGGCAAAAAAAAAAAAAAAGCTTTCAAAGAGTTCACATACTGATGGAGGAAAGGAATAATTACTTACAAACAAGATTAATGCAGGATAAATTGGAGATAATCTATAGAAGGAAGGCATTGGTATTAAAGGGGAGAGGGGGAGGAAAGAAGAAAGGAGAGGGAGATTTTGTCAGTTTTCTTTCTTACTAGGGGCTTAGAACTTTAAAAAAAAAATAGAAAAAATAGAGATCTTTTGACATATCTCCCCAGAACAGAGAAGGAACATTTGTGTTGGGAAATCTGTATTGTCAATGAATTAGTAGTAGGGTGAAATGGGGACAAATGGGATTAGTTGCATTACCCTGGCCACCCTCCCATTATGACTAGACCCCATAATAGATTCACAGGTTATATCTCTGGATAGAACCTAAAATCCACGAAGTTAAGGGCTTTAACACTTGTCTTTGTATCCCTAGTTTAGTTCTGTGCATATAGTAGGTGCTTAATGTTATCTATATCACAAATTTCATGAAACCATCATTGAATCAGGAAGAAGCTTTACTAAGGACCTGGGAAGGCTGGGCGTGCCTCTTGTATCCACAGATGCACACCTCTTTATTCCCTATTCCCCATTCAAATTTCCTTCACCTGTTTCCCCATTGACTGGGTACTATAAAGGTTACAGCCTATCTGAAGCACCTAATTTCACCACGTGAATCTCCACCTCTAATGACATCTCTCACTCCCCACAATTCAGAAACCCTGACTCTTACTTGGGAACACCCCTTTTGATGTTAATCTATCCTTAACCTCAAAACTGGTTTTCTGCTGGTTAGGCTATTCACTACCAAGAGTGTTTTCTTATTCTAATATGCCTCCTTTTGTTCAACTTCCACCCAACCTCTCGAGTGTACTTTTGTATTCTCTCCCAGTTTAAACTGACCCCAACCCTGTCATATAGGGTTCAACCCCTGATTGAGTGATATGCAGAAGCATCATCCCCAACCACATTTTCCACACTTAATAAATGCTTTTTGATTAGTATTTGCTAAAAATAGTTGAAAGGTACCAACTTCTCCTCAAAACAGAAGGCAAATATTAGTTTATTTCTATGTCCCAATGGAAGCTTACATTTGTATTTTTTTTTCAGTTTTCAAAGCTATTCTACTTACATTATCTTTGACATCCAAACAGCCTAGTGAATTTCAGATTATTATCTCCTTTCTCTAGCTTCACAGATGAGGAAACTGAGACAGAGAGGTAAAGGGACCAAGGTCACACAACTAGCCAGTGTCAGGACTGGAAATAGAATCAGCTCTTTTATATTCTAGTCCAGAGTTCCTTCTCCATACCATGCTGCTTCCCCATTCCCATCCCCCGATTAGAATTTTGCTGTGGATTAGTAGAACCTTACTGAATAGAACTTCTCCAAATTCTTTGGAATTAGACTGCTGACCTTAAACAAATCATTGAATATTAAGTTTTTCCAGAATGCCTAAAAGAAGATTTTTTTGTTGCGTTGAGTTGAGCTATGAGCTGGCCAAGACCTTAGACACACAGACACACACAAAAAAGAAGGTTTGTTGTTATTATTATTGTTTGGTTGTTCAGTCATGCCTCACTCTTTGTGACCCCATGGACCATAGCATGCCAGGTCCTTCTATCCTCCACTTTCTCTTGAAGTCTGTCCAAGTGCATGTTAGTAATAGCAGGCCGTGAACAAGCAGCATACAACCACAACTGGGTTGAAAGTTGGAAACTTCTAGTACATCTCTATTCAATTCATTGAAACGAATTTGGAGCTTTCTATATATGTAATCTCCTTATAGCATCATTAACCTAATTGAAATTGGGACTTATTTTAGCACTATTCAAGTTGTTTTCATAGAAGCTGATAATGTGCTACTCCCACTGGAGCAGTATTTCAGGCCAAGATTTCCAAGTGAATATAAAGGGACTTTGGTTGTGGACTAATAACACTGCAACCGCCCTGCTGAATAGAGCTAAGGGAAATTTCTCATTCTGTCTTCATTCTTCACACTTGTCAATCTGCCCCCTTCCAACCCACTGCAGGATATGGGTTTTAGGAAGTTGATGATACTTTTTTCCAAATTTTACCTAAAGTATTATTAGGTGAAATAGGAAAATATAGGATAATTCTGCTTGCTGAATAAATTTTTTGCTTTCTTTGAATTCATCCCTATGGGTCACATTTGCCTTTGTCATTTTCCTACAAATTACTAGATGCTCAGATTAAATGGGCAAGTGCTTGCTTCTATTACGCCTGTTATATATTAGATTTAGTGATAATAAAAGCTATGTGGAAGATTTTGAATGACATAATAATGTCTAAACATTGTATGCATGGCTGAACAAGTGCCTATATGCAAATCATTCTCAATTATCCACTTTGTGGATTGTCTACAAAACAAGGGCCAGATTTCCCTTGACTACTGAAGCTATTACTTTTTTTTTTTTTTTCCCTATCAGGTAGGGTGAGCCTGGGAATTTCAAATTCATTTTACTGAAATTCAGGACTAGAAATGATTAGTGACTAACCTAACATTGTACAAGTCCTAGGTGACAGAGAAGAATCCAAGTCCTTAAATCTGTGTCCATAAATAAAGCTCTTTGGCTGTGCTTTCTATTAGATATAACACTATATCATTTGTCTCTGTTAAAGTAGTTTCTTAAACCCAGCAACATAAATTCTTTTCCTCTGTTCCTCTGTTCCATTTAATCTTGTACTTTGCAATAAATGGAAATTTCCTACAATTACATCTTCCTTCTAACCCTATCACCCTCACGAAAATTTCTATAAGTTCTAGGGGACTTCAATCTTTTGTTGTATAACAAAAATAACAGGTTGAGTCTGCACAGGGCTTTCCTAACTATACTGTATTACCTAGCATGGACATTATATTTAACAGGATTGTTGGCTTCTTGCTCTGATGTTTTGACATCAGGTAGATATCATCTACCACATGCAACAGGGCATATATGCCAATACTTTGATTTACTACTGGGTAGACTCAGATCAGTGAGAAAGGTATTACGTCACAGGATAGTTGTGCACCTATGGCTTCTCTGTTATCTCTGAATCACTTTCCAAAACCCATAGCCTGATTTCTTGACATGTTCACGTTACTCTTTCTATGTTGCTTAATTACTTGTAGCATCATTTAGAAGTGGAATGACAAGGTGGAAAGAACCCTGGCACTAGAGTTGGAAAACCTTAGTTTTGGACAGAATTATGCTGAAACTACTTCAAACGGGCTCTCCAGATGATTGTTAAAATTTAAGTGTGAGGATTTATACCTCAGAAAGAGGCAAATGGTACAAATCAGGGCTTGATTTATTGTTTTGTTGATTTCTCAAACTTAAGAAAGCCTTTGGGAAAATATTAATGATTCAGATTAAACTTAAAAGTATTCCTTGTATATTGTTGTTGTTGTTTTGGAGAGCTGGCTGTTAAACATTTATCAGCACACCCCTTGTACCAGCTTTGGTATTTACTAGTTACATAAGCCAGGGAATTTTACTTGACTTCTCTTTGCATCAATATTGCCTAATGGTGATGATTAAATCTATTACATCAACTGACTTATAAAGATATTGTAGTGGCCAAATGAGATAATGGTTTCAATTTTACTAAGGAATCATGCCTATTCTGTATAGAATCCTTGGTGCTACAGGGGATACAAAGTTTGCATAAGACACAGTTCCTGCCCTTAGGGAGTTTACATTCTAATAGAGATGTATGATGCATATACAAATAACTGTACAGTGAACTGATACATAAATGCATGGGAAAGGCACAAAACAAAATGCTGAGTAGGGTCATTCATTGATTGGGAAGAATATAAAAGGTATCTTGGAGAAAATGGCATTTGGTTGAGTTTTAAAGGGTATAGATTCAATAAGTGGGAAGCAAGAAACTACTTCAAAGGAGGGGAGGCCATTACAGGCATATTGATCAACTTGAGCAAATACCCTAGGGTAAGAAAATGTACAGCCAGTAGTCAACCAATTTGATTGGAACATATATTTCAAGAAATGGAGTGATGTATGATACAAAACTATACAGATGGAGTGTCATTAGTTCGTAGAAGGCCTTGAATGCCAGGCACAAGAGTCTGAACTCTACTCAGAAGACATTAAGGAACCACAGAAAGATTTTGATGGACATTAGCAATTCTGTGCATAAGGAAGATAAGTCTAGGAGGAAGAAAAAAGATAGAGTAGGAAAATTTTTTAGGAAGTTGTTGCAAGATTCTGGGTGATAGTGAAAGTCTGGGAGGGTTTCACAGGATTGTTGGGGGTTTCAAGTAAGATCCTGTGTAGAAGTGCTTTGAAAACTGTAGAATATTATAGCAACCAGTCAACAAACATTTATTAAGGACCTGCTCTATGCCAGACACACAGTGCTAGTTGCTAATTAAACAAATCCAAAGAACAAAACAATTTCTACTCTCAAGGTACTTACATTCTAAGGAGGGAGATGCCAAATACATATTTAAGTATATATGAAATAAATAATGAGAGAATAGGTACAAGGCAATTAGGATGGGAGGACACTATCAGATGGGGTTGGGGCTGGAGCAGGAATCAAAAAAGACTTCATTTAGAAGGCCTTACTTAAGTTTCTTGTTGAAGAGAGATTCTCTGGGGTGGAGATAAAGAGTCCAGTCCAGGTATGGAGGAAGAGCCCCTACAAAGGCACAAATATGGAGAGAGAGAGCGAGAGAGAGAGAGAGAGAGAGAGAGAGAGAGAGAGAGAGAGAGAGAGAGAGAGAG